>NC_058403.1:119002214-119225393 GCF_002201575.2 Neomonachus schauinslandi
CTTTCTTTCTTTCTTTCTTTCTTTCTTTCTTTCTTTCTTTCTTTCTTCTTTCCTTTTTTTTTTTTAGGAATTCAATTTACTTACTCCAAAATTTATATGAAGGAACAAATTCCTATGATTAGTTAAATAAAACTTAAAAAAGAAAGAAGGGTAACGGGCAGATTTACCCTAGCAGTTCATCAAGACAGAGCACAAAGCTGAGATTAAACAATAAAACCAGTGTGGTATTGATATAGAAAGACAAATTTCCCTACAGGAGGCCGTAGAGAGCTCAGAGCCCGAAATACATGGCACTTTAATATAAGATGGCAGTGGCACCTTTACTGTATATGAATGGAGAAGACATTGCTTGGTGGATGCCATTGCAAAAACTGGCTCACTAGATGGTCAAAAAAAGTGCATCCCTATCTAGCACTACACACAAAGTTGGGCTCTGGATGGATGAAAGTTCTAAATTTGCTAGTAAAACTAAAGTTAATAAAAGAATTATGTGGAAGATTATCTTTGTGACCTAAGCCTATGGAAGAACTTTCTTAAACAAAACTTCAAAAGGTCAAACCAGAAGGGAAAAATAATTGATGACTTTGATCATATCAAAATGGAAGTTTTCTGCTGTTTCATGAAATACACTACGAACAAAGTTAATAGACAAATGTCAGAACAGAGAAGATATTAACAATGTCTAAAACCATTATCTGGAATATATCGGCACACACTGAAATTCACCTAGACAATGAAAAATGCAATAGAAAAATGGGCAAAGGATATTTCACAGGCTATTTACAGAAGAGGAAATCTTGAAAACTAAGAAGCATATGAAATGAAATTTCAAACAATAAGGAGACAGCACTTTGTACCTATTGGATTAGCAAAGTAGTAGAAAGCTGGATCGTGCCACATACAGGTGGGCTAGGATATAGGGGCCCTTGTTCATTCTTTATGGACCCATACATGCATGCATTGAAATCAAGTGTGCATGTACTCTATGACCCAGCAATTTCACTCATGGTATATATCTGGTAAGGGCTGAATTGTGTCCTCCCAAAATTTATACCTTGAAGTCCTATCCCCAGTACTTCAGCATGTGCCTATACAGCTGACCCTTGAACAATGCAGGGGTTAGGGGTGCTGACCCCCTGCGCAGTTGGAAATCCATGTATAACTTTCTAATGCCCCCAAACTTAACTACTAGTAGCCTACTGCCGACCAGAAGTCTTACTGATAACATAAATTGTCAGTTAACACATATCATATATTTATTATATACTATATTCTTACAATAAAGACAGAGCAAAGAAAATGTTAATAAGAACATCATAGAAGAGAAAAGACAGTCCTGCACTGTAAAAAATCAGTGTATAAGTGGACCCACACAGTTTGAACCTGTGTTGTGCAAGGGCCAACTGTATTTGGAGAGAGGACCTTTAAAGAGGTGATTAAGTTAAAATGGGGTTATTGGGGAAGGCCCTAAGAGACCTGCCAGAGGTGCCCTTGCACAGAGAAAAGGCCACGTGAGGACACAGGAAAAAGTCAGGTGTCTGCAAGCCAAGGAGAGAGGCGGCCTCCGAAGAAACCAGACCTGTCAAAAATGTGATTTGGGATTTCTGGCTTCCAGAACTGTGAGCAAATAAATTTCTGTTGTTTAAGCCACCCAATCTGTAGCATTTTAGTATGGCAGCCCTAGAAAACATATACAATGTTCCAGAGAAATTCTCACGCCCCCATCCTGCCCACAAAATGTCAGGAATGAATATTGTTCACTGAGGCACTATTGGAGGTCACCTGGGTGTCCATCCTGGCTGAGTGGACAGGTAACATGTGGTGCCCAAATGAGGCAGCATCAGGAGAAAGGGCCTAAATGTGCCTAATGACATGGCTAGAGCATAAAAACACAGTATTCAGGGAGAAAGGGTGAGAAACAAAGTAGGATATGTGGCACAATACTGTTTGTGCAAATTACCAACACATTCAAAATAGTACATACCATGTGAAGAACTCATAAAAGTAATGAGATACACATAAAATGTGTTAGAACGGATGTCTGGGAAGGAATGGCCACTAAAAGGAATACATATGGAGACAAGAAAAGGGCTTTGCATAAACCAATGTTGAAAATGGACCATGAACTGAAGTGTATTGATTAACTCAACCCTCTGTGTACGAAGTTAAAAATAAAAGGTCTGGCTTGATCTAAATTATTCTCACTCCAGGGCTCAAGTCTATCTGCAGAGCAAGTAGGGAAAGACTAATGGGATTCTGTTGGCATGAAGGATTAAGGAGCTCTTTGGCGAAGAATAAGTCCTAAGGAGATAGAGAGTACAAACCCATTTTTATTTCATTTCAGGGCAGGGAGTCGCTGTGAGTATGTGGGTAGTGTGGGGTAGGTTTGGGGCAGTTACTCTGAGTGTGGGATAGTGTTGGTCACTCTGATTGCCCTGCAACCCCACCTCCTGAAGATGTGGATCTCAGCCTAGACAGGAGGTCTGAAGTAGGGACCAAGGTAAAACCAGAAGGTAAGATGCCCAGAAGGTCGGGCAGCCTGGCTCTGTGCCTGGAGTTCCAGCCTGGGCAGGAAGGGAGCAGCACTGCAGAGACTCGGAGTAGCTGACAGGGCTGTCTCCTGAGCACATGGGAGACACACCAGGGGTGACCCCCAGTACAGACTGAGAAGGAATTTGAGAGGGTGAATGGGGGCAAGGGTGGGCTATCAGGAAAGACCTAGTTTCCTAAAGAGCTATCAGGAAAGACCCAGAACAGGAGCAGTTTGTGACTATTGTTGGGCCTGAATTTTTACTTCCAAATGTGATGTAACAGGGGACATCTGGTTTACAGACTGTGGTAGGCAGAGTAATAGCCCCCAAAGATGTCCACGTCATGACGCTGGGAACCTGTGAACATGTTATGTTACACACAGCAAAAGGGAATTAAGGTTCCTAGTCAGCTGGCTTTAAGACAAAGATTATGTTGAATCATCAGGTGGGTCCAATGTAATCACAAGAGTCCTCCAAAGTGGAAGAGAGGGGCGGAAGAGAGCCAGGAGTGTGAGAAGGTGTGAGGGGGGGTGGTGGTGGTGGTGGTGGTGTGTGTGTGTGTGTGTGTGGGTGTGTGTGGTGTGTGTGGTGTGTGTGGTGTGTGTGTGTGTGTGAAGGACTCAGCCTAATGTTTCTGGCTTGGAAAATGCAGGAAGGGGCCATGAGCCCAGGAACGCGGGCAGCTGCTAGCAGTTGGAAAAGGCAAGAGAATAAACTTCTTCCAGAGTCTCCAGAAGGAACACAGCCCTGCTCACACCTTGATTTTACTCAGTGACACCCATTTTGGAGTTCTGACCTCCAGAATTATAAGGTAATAAGAAAATGTGTATTGTTTAAACTGCTAATTTGTTACTGCAGTAATAGGAAACCAGTGCATAGATGGAAAGTTCCATTTGTCATGGGAAGACTTCCTGGCAGTTAGCAGAGATTTAAAGTCCGAGGGAGACAAAGTAAAGAGGCTATTGTCAGAAATGAAATGGGGATGGTGGTCAGGAGGGACCCTGGGGACTAGCAGAAGAGCAGGAGAAGAAACAGGCTAAAGGATATATGACTTGTCTAAAAACACATTTCTTCATTCCTTCAAAACTATCAGGCTCTTGGATGTTAGAGGCTGTTGGTGGAGGGCTGTGGGCCGAGAGGAGAGAAGAAGACCAGCAGGACACCTGCCCTCCTGGGGCTTACAGCCTAGTGGAGTTGGGGCTAGGTACACCAGGCCAAGCAATGCTCAATCTTGCCTCTCAAAAAAAAAAAAGTCCCACTCTCACTGCTGTTGGCTTGGACAACATTCTCCCAGCATGAGATGCCAGGTCACCAGGGTGGGGCCTACCAGCCCAGACTTAGCTGAATCTGACTGTGGTGTAGGGGACAAAGAGCTCCAGTTTGGATGACACCTAGGTTCCCACTCAACTCCTCCTTCAAGTTACATGAGGGCCGACACTTTCCCTTCCTGAGACTCGGTTTCCTTATCTGTAAAATAGAGGCAATAACTCCTCTCCTCCAGTGGTTGGTAGATCAGTGATAACGAATAGACAGTGTCTGACATCGAGTTGGCCTTCAATAAATGGGACCTTTAAAAAGCATTCAAGTTAATTTTCATGATTCACGTATTATACTTCGAATAAAATCCCTTAAAAATCAGCAAGTCACAGACTATGAAAATCAAATATGAAAGGTGTTATTTCACTTCCTTTTCAAAAGTACATATGATGGAAATATTGTATTTTGGATAAGAAATGATTCGGCTACCTCATTATAGCATTTTAAATGAAACCTTTCAGGAATACCTGCATAGAACTGATGCCAAAGGAAAAGTATTTCGATTTTATAGGAAAGAACTGAAGTCATTACTTTTATGAAGCTTTATAAATGTCATTCAAACACACCATCTTATTTTCATTTGCTATTGAAGCCTTTACTTATGCAAATCATGACAAAAGTTAAGGAAGCCAGTGTTTCCCCTTGAATGCTAATATAATCACAAAGAGGGAGGAAGAATTACTTCTGAAGGAAAAATCTATATTGCAGCTCTGCGAGTCAGATAAAAATGAAGCTTCCAGAAAACCTCATTAATTAGTGCTCTGCTCATTTAGAAATTGTGTTAAAAAGCAAAGAAACTGGAATGGGTTTCCTTCCCATATAGGAAGTACAAATTAATTGCATAAACACAATTTCAGGGGGAATGTTATTTCTTGACTGATTGCATAAAACACTTAGCTTTCGGACATCTTATGGTACTTTGTAATTATTAATTTTATTCATCAATTTATTTCTTCACTCTTTAATTTAGACATTCATTCATATATTCATTTGTTTGGTCATATTTTCAGTCATGTATTCATTCAATAACCATTAAGAACCCGAGATATGCACAGTGCTGTGGTAAGCATTGTGGGAGAAAGAGAGATGAATTAGACATGAAGTTTGTTTTCAGGGAGTTTGGAGCTCAAGATGAAGGACAAAACATCTACCTAAGAAGGGCCAACACGTTTCAGTCTCTCCACCTCTGTCCTTGACCCTAGCATGGAAAAATGACAGGAGATACATTTAAAAAAAATTAGTAACAGCATTGAGTGCCCTTCATGTTCGAGACATTTTTGAGGAATTTCTAAAAAATTAGAAGGAAGATAGATAGAACTAGAGGAAGGAAGAATCCATAGTCAAAAGGACATGCTGCAAAATATGGTAGCAGCTGTGGGTGTTCCATGCTTGGGAGAGAAGGGTACCAACAAGAATTGGGCTCTGAGCCACCTGCCTGACAGGGGAATGGGCAGGGTAGAGAAAGAGGAGCAGCAAGGCTGACTTTCTCATCCCACTTCCTTCCCAGGGAAGTGGCTGACCTCTGTGGGAGTGGGAAGGGGTGCGTGTGGGTACTGACTCCAGAAGGAGTCCAGATGGACTAGAGACCGTCCACCTACAGCAGACTTGCTACTGGTACACTGGCCAACAGCATAATCCTGCCCCCACCCTGCCTCCTGCTTCCCTTCATCACTAGAGGTAGCAACCAATCAGGGAAGATCCTCTTCTGCAAACACTGGACCTGAGACAAAGGGAGTGTTGCTAGTCAGATTGTGTTGGTCACACAGACGTTGGGCCAAGACAATCCGAAACCACAAGCAAGCTGAATTTAGCAGAGGAGATACTACAAACTAGGTGAAAGTAGAATAGATTCAGACAGAAGCAGACATAGAAGGGCGGGCAGAGGGAGGACTGAGACAGAGACAGAGAGACAGAGAGAGGAAGGGAGAGGAACTGATAGTTTTCTAGTTCCCTTGGGGATCAGATGTATATCCTGGCTGGAAGTGGTCTCATGAGACTCCTCTCTCTCCGTACCATAAATCTCCCTTTTCAAAAGCTGAAATGAATGGACTTACTATCTTTACTCTAAAGAATCCCTGATTAAGCCATAAATCTACTCTTATCCCAAAAAACATCATCATGGTTATACAGTAAGATAGCTATGGGAAGTCTTGATATTTTTCTTCCTTTTCTCATTTGAGTATCAATAAAATTATATTCATGAATGTATATCCCCTGGGGATATAAAGAAGAGTCAGCCTTGCATCACCAAGAAGATAGGAATAATCCTGTCCCTTCTTTTTGGGAGTCCATTCTGACATGCTCAGTGGCTATTGCTTGGCTTTCAGGTAAACAGCAAATAAAAATTTTTAGTATAACTATGTCTAGAATATTGCATGGGACATACTTATACTAAAAATTGTTTTCTGTATGTGTCCTGTATTTATGTTTGTTAAATCTGGCACTAGACACTTGCTTTGAGTCACCACCAGGGCTAATAATGAGTTCTTTTTTTTGTCCTTCTCACGCCACAATTATCTGTTTAATAGACCCTGAGCTCCTTGAAGGCAAGGATTATGTCTTATTTTCCTCTAAATCTCTACATCCTAAAAGAATGCCTGGCCCAAATGTTTTTTGAATCAAACTGAACTAACAATTTTCAGGCCTCATTTGCCAAGTTGGTTAAGGCCAGCAGCCTTCTCTCTGACCTGAGTTAACAAGTTTTCTGGGATTAGAGGGGGCAGTCACACAGTAGGTTCTGTGATCTCGTGATCGTCCTAACAGAGCTGCATCAGAGCTTATAAAGAAAGTCTGTCTGAGAAAAATGTGCACAGTACCTTGCAGATGTCACTCCATTGCCCAGGACCATTGTCATTGGTGGCTCTAACTTTAAACAGATACTCAGTGTTGGGGGTCAGGTTGTGCAGCTCCAAACTCTGCTGCATTATATCCCGAATTTGCCCACAAAGCTCTGTCCGCACATTGTTAGGAGGGGTAGTAATGAGTTCATAAAATTCCATCTCAAAAGAATCCACGTCTTCTGTTGGGCATGTCCAGTAAACCTATGAAGCAATGAACATGTGGGTGTGATATCAATATACACCATTCAGCTTTCTTTCCCATAAAGATTTGTGTCATTAACTATCAGTGGGGTGAGTTTAAGCTGACCCCATCTCCTCCAGCTGCTGAGGACTTTGACGTAGACTATGTGCAACAGTCTTGAAAGGCTACCTAATAAGGCCTGACATGATGCTTGTGATGCATTTCAAGAACAGAAGAATGCTTCTCTGGGTTCTATTACCACCAGCCAACATTGGCGGTGACCACTGGTCTACTGACACAACTAAGTAAGGTAGCTGCCATTTATTGAACACCTTCTATGCATCAGATTCTGTGTCTGACATTGCCTAACTCACCTAGTCTTCACAACTCCCTGGAAGGGAGATTTTATTATCCCATTTTACAGTTGAGGCTCAGGAAGGTTACATTAAGCAAATTCTAATAGAACCACAGACTACTAGAAGATGAAAAGTGTATCTATTCCAACCCTCTATTTTACACACAAAGAAGTAGAGTACCAGAGAGGTGAAAAGACTTACCCAAGTCATGGAGAATATATGTTCACACTCAAAACATAAAATATCAACTTTTGGAAAGAGATATACTAACAAGTGTCAATTAGCAGATTGTGCTTTGCATATATTTTATACTGATTATATTGTGTTCTTTAAGTTTTAATAAATTCAAATGTCATTATGTTTATAAAATTAATTTATAATTACTCATAAGTGCATAAATTTTTGTGACTTTATATAATTTGTAGTTATTTTTATATATTTATACTTTTAAAACCTTTTATAAATTTATATAATTCATCAGTGAAAATTAACTTATTTTTTTTCTGATTATCAAAACTAACATACTCATTGTAAAAGACTTGGAAAATACAGAAAAAATATAAGGGATGAAAATAAATACCACTTATGATTCCAAAATTCAGTTAATAATTAATTTCTTTCCAATTTTGGAACATACACAAACACGGAGATATATATAATTTGGGTTATATTGCTTTGATTCCTACTTTCTTTCACTTGTTATATTTTACATATTTCCCTATATTATGAAAAACTTAGTAAAGCACAATTTTAATAACTGTCCCATAAGTGATTTAATCCTTCTATAGTTGAACGTTTAGGTTGTTTCTAATTTTACACTCTAATAAATAATGATGCAGTGAAGACTTTTGGGGCATGAATCTTCACTTGAATTTTTAATCATTTCTCTGGGAAAGATTTCTAGAAATAAAATTGAGTTTTTAGAAAAAACTCCTTAGGATTTTTCAGATACATAATGACAAGTTATAGTACTAACTTTGAGAATGTTTTTTATGCCAAAAGCCTAAAGAGGACTGTCAACCATCATTTGTGAGAGAAGTCAACACAGATTTCATCTTGGGCATTACTGAGCACTATGTTTCCCATGTGAATTCCATTCCATGATCCTAATGGGGATCAATAATATCTTCAAATCAAATACCATATTTGGCAGTAGGTTTAGGTGTCCCTCTCTTGACAGGCAATGTCTTAACTAGGTTTTCCTGTGTAGGCCCCTTTCTTGGGCTCATCCAGGGACCACTAACCGGTGGTGTGGGGTGACTGTTTTCCAAGCCCAAGTATGGAGAAGATATCACTAGTTCTTCCCTTCCAGAGCAAGAAACTGCCAATCTCCTAAGCAGTCTAAGTTGCATGGAGAGACCTAAGGCCATCACTGAGCTAATGTCACGTACACTGCAGGCTTTGCTGATCTAGGATCATTTGGAAATGAAGGTTCAGCTGTTTAGTTGTGGACATCTCTTCTGTGAAGGGCAGAGATACTTTGCTGTGTCTGAGAGCCCATGGGAAGGTATATTCTACTTTGCAATGTAAGGTCATTCTTGCTGGCAATGATAGACTCTAAAACATAGATTATGATGTCTCAGGAGAACAGCAAAGTAAAGCTTGGTCAGAGTCTGGTTTTCATTTTCTTGTTTTTTAGACCCTTGATATAAAAGTGCATTTTAACAAGACTTCCAGGTGCACATTAATGTTTGAGAATCAATGGTTTCAACTTTAAGGATGCTAAAAGTCTTTGGGAGTGTTGTCAGATTATGCAGGCAAAAGATGAGTTCTGCCACACGAAAGCAGGCCATGGGCTGGCCTGGGAAATGTCCCCGTAGGGAATCCTAAGAGAGGCAAGATTTGCTCTAATCGAGTATCTAATCGCAAGTTAATCTGTTTCTCTCCCTGAACCTTAATAACACATTCTATAAACAGTTCAATTTATGTTCAGCTGGATTTGAAAGGAATGTTGAGGGAAAGGTCATGTTAGGCCAAGAAGGTCAAGGAGGAGTCATGTCCCCTGAAGTCAGATGATGACAGTGGTAGAGGTCTGTGAGAGAACCACACCCCCAAAATTTGAATCTCAGGAGATAAGAATTGGGATTCCATTGGGGATTTTCCTTCCATTCTTTCCAAATCATGGAGAGTATGGATAATTTCTTTAGGAAAGGTAGCAATTTAGAGGAATCACAGCTAATAGATAATGGAGCCTGTATTTACAATTTGATTTTCTGTGTTCTCTCTATTATTACAGGCTTTCCCCTGGGAAATATTACACCCTCCAAGCAGTCTCTTCCAATTACTTTGTTTCCCAAATTTGGGTTGCCCTTGAAATGGGGTTGGGGCTTTCAGATATATTTTTGACTATAAGTTAAATATGTTGTTTGGTTTAAGCCAATCTTAGGGTACTTAAGATTTTAGGAACTTATCCCTTTTGAATGGGCTGACCATGAAGAATCCAGAGGAACAGATTTGAGTGACTGGACCCTAGAGATCAAAGAGGTAAGTGCACCCTTTCCTGACTACCCACCTCCATTCCGTACCTCACACCCCCTTGTCTTCGCCATGGGCCCAGAGCCTTTCTTACCTTGGCAGCTCTAGGATACACCAGAGTCTGGTAGATAACAATTGGGCCTGGGGTCTTCACAGTACCATCATTGAATGAGTACCAGTTGTGGAAGCTGCTGCTGTTCTGCAGAGACTGGTTGTCTGCCCCTGCACTCCAGTAAGTATAGAGGCCATCTGTGGGTTTGGCAGGTGTGGCAGACTGGGCTCGCCCATAGGCTTCCAGACCCATTTTGGCCTTCTCACCACCAGTGGCGTTGAAAGACAACAAGGAGGAGCTTCGCTGGTATATCTGCTGGTTGCCGAAGCTATGAGTGCTGAAAGTGACCTTCCTGGCAATCATCATTTCTGAGTGCATGGGATAGGGGGAGGTCAGGGAGTCCCCTGAGGAGCATACCTTCTTGGGTCCTGTGGGGAAGAGCTCGTGGATAGCACTGGAGAGCTCAGCAAAGTCCAAGGGCATGCAGTGCAAGGAGTGTAGCCGGAGCTGTGGGTCAGGCCTATAGGTGCTCTGGATGCCGTCTTCAATCTGGTCCACCAGAATCTTGGCGGACTGCAGAAATGCCACCTGGCCTGTCTCTTTCAGGGCTTCCTTGGAGTAGGCAATCAGGCCATCCATTTCATTCACTTTCATGGTTGTGACATACACGTATTTTTCAATCTCCTTCTGCCTGGACACCTCCAGATTCTCTATTTGCTCCATGATGGACTTCTCCTTCTCCTGTAGAATGCTGCGCAGCTTGAGAAATCCATTTCGGATCTCTTTTCGCTTCACCTCCTTGTCAGCTTTAAAGCTGTTTTTTAAAATGTTGAACTCCATTAGGTCATTATCAATCTCATAGCGGACTGCAAAACAACCAGGTTAGTTACTTTGGTTAAAATTTTCATCTCCCCAGATGTTAAAGCCAGTAGAAGACTGGAGCAAATTCCTTTGGACCCCATGGAAGTGGGCGGAGAAGGAGGGAAGGCACTTGTAGTTGAACTGAAATAGGCTAGAACAGGTTTATGAGGTGCATCTGGCCTCCCTCAGGAATTCCCTCTCGGCCTCCTTGTCTAATACTTCCCTCAGGAATAACAGCCTTTCTTTCCTGGCATAGTTATATCTGTAGTAGTCTCTGTGGCCTTGGGTTGAAATTGAAAGTTCAAGACCACCCTTGATATGAGTTTTTACCAGACTTCACTTGTCAGCACGTTGGACTTAAGAAGAGGTGATGTCACAAAGTGACTGGTTTTCCCTGTGTGAAAGAACTGAATTTTCTAAGAACTAAATTTCTGATGACTTCTAAATGCTGCCTTGCCTCATTCACCAAAAACCTAGCCCTAGACAACAGGAAATCAGCTGGGCTCCTTCTCTTGCCTTTCCCCCATTTCGTTCCAAGAAAGAGTCTGCTGTTGCACTTCAAGGAGAACTCAATTTGTCCTGTATCCTCTTAAGTGGTTTTTGGATTATAAGTTCACTCAGTCATTCAACAAACATTTACTGAACACCTGTTACAAGTCATATGCCTTCCAAGGTACTAGGGATACATATATGAATATGAAAGGGCACCGACAATCAAGGCACTCATAAATCCAGTGATACTACAGTATAGAGAATACTATGAAAGAAAGTATGTGGCACATCTCTGTGAAATGAGCAGCTGTGTTGGCTTTACAGTGATTTAGGCATCAGGCAGTGACAACTATGTGAAGACATGTCAACCTTCTGTGGCCTAGTCTAAAGATAAGATCCTCCCCTGAATGGTCAACTTTGCAGTGAATTGATGGGCTATAACTCTCACCAAATTTCACTCATGAGTAGGGGTGCCCCAGAATTTTTTGTACTTGGTTCTTAACATAGTCCTGGGTACACAGTAAGCTGGACCTCTGTGGGTGGTGGCTATTGTAACAATGATGTGCATTTGAGTAAGAGAAACCCAAGAGTCCTGTTGGACCACGAGAACAGGGACTGTGGCTGTCTTGGTTGTCACTATGACTAGGGTGTGTAGAAGGGCTTGAGAGGTATTTATTGAGTGAAAGCCAATCTGTTCTATTTTCTAACATCTTTGGGGTAAATGCCACTCTCTGGCCTATTTTGTGAAGCCGCTGTTTCCTCTGCCCACCTCCTCCCTCATACTGGCACAGAAGCAATGCCAATGGGGGCTGAATAGGAAACAATCAGGGTGATTGCAGAGGTGCTGAGAAGTGCTCCCCACTCTCCCCTGACTCAAACCCCACTGTGGCTTATGGCAGTTGAAATTCCACTTTATTCATTAATTTCTTTGACTATTCAATAGTTACTCACTGATTGCCAAAGACACTTGCATAAGGAATTCCTTGCTTTATTAAGGATTATGTTTATGTAAAGTCCTGAGAGATAGGATAAAAATTCCTTAGATGAGGGGGAAAGAGGCAGCACCAGGAGAAGAGAAAGAGGAAGCCAGAAGCATCCCTCCCCCTGTCTTATAAATATGGCAACTTTGCAAGAGCTAGTCTTAGAGCAAAGTTCAATCAACATCTTTTTCAGGCAGTACACTTAAAAGTAGCTCTTGTTTATTAAACATTTATTATGGACCAGATCTAGATGATACACATATTATGGATCACATTTCTGTATTATCATATATAACACTTATCTTCCTATGAGGAAGATATTGTTCCCATTTATAGATGAGGAAGCTAAGGCTCAGAGAGGTTAAGTTATTGTCCAATGACAGCAAGTAAATAGGAGAAACCAAGGCCTGTCTCTAATTCTATTTGTCTAACTCCAAAGCCTATGTTCTTAATTGCTCCAACTGTGGTTCTCAGCCCTCTGTGAGCATCAGAATCTTCTGGGTAACTTTAAAGAAAACTCCTCTCTTGGCCTCACTTGCTGAGATTCTGAATTGGCCTGAGTTAGGACTCAGTAATCCAGATGAGGCAGTTTGTAGCTGCGTTTAGAATCTAATCCAAGGGATCTTCTGGGGATCTTGTTAAAAATGCAGATTCCCATGAAATTGGTATGGCTAGGGCCTGATTCTGCATGCCCAGGCTCCTGGGTGGTGCCATTGTTGCTGGTCCTAGTTAGCAAAGCTCTGCATGTGGTTCCAATGTGTAGCTGGAATCAACACCACAGATTCAATCAATTGACCCAAACTTGATCTTCCCTCCAGGGCCCAGAGTTTCTCAGTGTATCGTCAGACCATCTGCTTTTGAATTACCTGAAGATCTGTTTAAAATGCAGATTTATGGCACCTTCCTCAAAAGTGAATTGAATCCTTAAAAGCAAGTTTGAAACCTGGTTAAAAAAATTTGGGGGTGGTGGTGGTTCCCTTAGCAAGGATGGACAGGGCTAAATTCTTTACCTACATATAAATGGATATGCCTTGAAGGTGACCCCTGTCCCCTTCCAATTGCTGGGCTGTCTGGAATTTGTACTGGTGTCCCCTTACATTGAATTGAATTTCATTGTCTGACTTCTAGGTGCCCTGGACTCTGAGAAAACTATCTTAGATTTCTCCTCTGTTAAAAACCCAGGCTTCCTGTGGTTACCTGGGGGCCACAGCAGACTGTAGGCAGCAGCCCCTTCCCTATGCTGAGGCCCCAGAGAATCCAGCTGAGCCCAGGCAGTGAGTCTACCTTAAGAAAACCCTCTAGAACCAAAGGGGCTACCCATTTCTTTGGCAATATGGCTCTTATAGAGTTTCTTTAATGTAGCGATTTCCTTGGTGGTGGTTCTAAAACTGAATAAATATCAATTGATAAACAATGTTTCCTAGTAGAAGCAATTGAGAAGTGAAGGTATGTCTGAAATATGCATGCTAGTGAGAGGTCCTAGGTGACAGAGTTAGAAAAGCCCATCTCTTACCCATCTGTATGTCCAACAGGACCTTTGTGTGCAGCTCAGAGAAAAACTGCCCCCCACTCATATGTTTAGGCATGTTTACACATGGACACTGAAATATCCAACAAAGGGAAAGGCTGGGGTGATCTGGTACACTTTGGTCACTTGACTTCATCCAGTCCTTAAGGAAGTAGACCACAGGTGGTGATGGTGGTGGTTTCTGTTGCTTTTCAATCTTTCAATCTTTAGATTCTGGTCACTGTTTAGCATAGAGTAGGTTGTCAAATGAATGTTATGGATTTAACATGGGTGTTGGAGTCAGATAGTCCAGGTCTGCCCATTTACTAGCTGCCTTGTGCCAATGACTTCTTAGAATCTCTGTTGTCTTATTCATGGAAGGAATTTTAATGCCTGTACTGTAGGATGATTGAGAAAATTAGGCCTGGGCATAGTATGCTTCTATTCAAGGAAGCTATTCCCAGGGGCAAAGAGCCCTAAAAGGATGCCTGAGATCCTCATGTCTAATCAGGTAGATCCACACCCAGAAATTATGGGTATCTTTGCTGAGCTCTGCAAAATATTGTTGTACCGCATTCCAGCATGGAAACTAGGGTCAGTTACCCTTATACAAACTACCTATTTTATAGGTAAGCCAATATAAGTAACCCTGAGCAGGCATGCAGAAGGAAAACCAGCTGTTGACCAGAATGTTATTGGCTATTTCTGAGTATTTCTGTTATTATGTGTTTGCTACCAGTTCATTTACTTTGCTGTTTACAAGTTTTGGGAAAACACTGTTGAGGAAAATTTAAAATAGAAATGATTTCAACATTGACTTAATTCTTTCCTTCTGCAAATTGGGAAAATACCAAAGACATCCAACTTTAGTGACAACTTTAGAAAGGTTCACAGATACTAGAAGATCAAATTTACCACTTTTCAAAGGAGGAAACGAGGTCCAAGGTCATGAAGATTGTAACCAAGATTATAGAATCTTTCTGGGTTGATTACGTGCCAGATACTTTTTTGCATGCTACACTTAGAGTAACCCATTTAGTCCTCACAAAGGAGTTACTATTATTATGCCCATTTTACAGATGAAAAAACCAAGGCGCAGGGAGGTTAAGAGGCTGGTGGTGGTTGCCAGGCGTGCATACCAGGCCAATGCCTTGCAGCCTAGCAAAGTGTTTCTCAGTGCTTGGATTGCCCCACCAGCTGGGGGAGGCTCTCACCAAACAGACTGCCCAGAGCCATTTTGCCTAACAGTTCCTGAACTAGAAGTTACTGTGCAGGAGAGGGAAGGGGACCAGGACCTGCTTTGAACTTGGCGATGGCGCTGAAGAGCGCGGCGGCCCTTTCAGAGCAGGCGTCGATGAGGCTGACGGTCTCGTGGCCGTTGTGGAAAGCCGTCTTGCAGAAGGTGCAGAGCAGCTGGTTGTCGTGGCGGCAGTACTCAATGATGCGGCTGGACGGGTGGTGGATGCAGATCTTCTCATCCTGGTCCTCGGTGCTGGTGTCCACGAAGACGTGGTCCTGCATGGCCACGTCCGAGTGGAAGGTCTTGAGGCAGTCGTTACACAGGTTGAGACGGCAGGTGATGCAGCGCTTGTAGGCGATGCGCCGGTTGCGGCAGACCTGGCAGACGATGGGCCCGGAGGAGCGGTCGAAGCGCCACTTGAGGTAGCCGTGCTGCTGCATGTAGCGCTTGGTGAGGCGCCCGCGCAGGTAGTTCTCGGGCAGCTGCATCTTGTGGCTGTAGGGCATGCAGTGCGAGCGGTTGCACACGGGGCAGATGAGGATGAAGAAGTTCTCGGTGACCTCGGCGTGCTTTTGCAGCTGTCGCAGGCACTTCTCGCACAGGCTGTGGTTGCAGGGCAGCATGAACGAGTGCAGGCGCAGCCGGCTGCACATGGGGCACGAGAGATGGTCCACCAGGTTGCTGTTCGCGGGCGTCGCCTTCACCTCATCCACCTGGGTGTCGCTGCTTCCGATGCGCAGTGCGGTCTTGGAGCTGGAAGGAGAAGCGGACATGGGGAGGGCTTCAGGAGGCAGGCTTCAGAGCTCACCCCGTTTCCGGCTTCTGAAAGAACTAGGGGCTCACCGCCAGGCAGGCCAGTGTGATGGCGGGGAGCATGGGCTCCGTGCGGGGGCACCTGGGTTCTAAACCTGCCTCCGCTATTCTTTTAGCTGGGCAACCTCGGGTCAGTTAACCTCTCTCTGCCTTTTTCCTCGCTATAAAATTAGTAGTCACATTATAGAGTTTCTTGAGGGGATTAAAATTACATTTCATACCTACAAAGCTTGAGAGCAGCCCCTGGAACACAGTAAGCAGTGGACACTGCATGTTGTGAGTTTTTGAGCAAGAGAAAGCAGAAGAGACTGGTCTGGCACCATCAGCTGGGCCTTGGTGTTGGGGTGATGTTGGCTGGGTGATGTTGCCCATCAATAATGTCACAGAATACCAACACCCCACAAAGCCCTTCTGAGACTGTGATGGAGCAAAGCAGAAATAAGACCACTTCATCCTGTTTGAATGCAGGCCAAACAAGAATATCATCCAGACCACAAAAATGACCAAACCTGGCCTATCCTGTTTAGTGGGAGCGTACTGCTTTTTCACCAGTTGCAACGTTGGGCACCCAGTGTGCTTCCCATCTTGTAGACAAGATTTTTATCTGGTTATCCACTAGGAGATCTACCCCCACTTCCTCACCTAAAATGAGGTTAAATCCCATAATAACTTGCTGAGGCCTTCTTACCAAGACACTTCACTCTTAACCATGGTGTATGTTCTCACTAGTCGCAATGATTCGGTAAATCCAGTCTTGTCCACCTACAGGTGTGTTCTTGGTGAGTTTTGCTTGGCAGGCATTGACGTCATCATTATTTTTGTATGTAAAATGGATGGGTAACGTGTCCTTCCGAGGACACTAGGAGTTCAGTCCCTGAGCCAAGTCTAGAACCCAAGTGCTCCAACCAGCAGACCAATAGGTAAGAGTTAAGGGTCTAGGCTCTAGGGGCGGATTGCTCATGGTGGAGTACACCCTTTAGAGCTGCACCTTCGAAATGAGTTTCTTAACCTCTCCCATTCTCCGTTTCCTCATCTGTAATCCAAAGCTCAAAGCTCACAATCCTATGTCTTTCATGAGAATTTTACAAAGTCTACATGAGGTAATCCATGATGAAGTGCTTAACTGCTGGCACATAGTAAGGACTCAGTAAATGTGACCACTGCAATTACTCCCCTCTGGTACTAGCCAGCTAATGTCCACAGTAGAGGACAACAATGGTCAAGTCCAGAAGTGTGTGCTTCTACTGTTCGTGTGTGAGTGTGTATGTGTGTGTGTGCGCCTCTGTATGTGTTGATTCTTTGTCTAATAGCTGAGGCTGATTTCATATATTTAATTCTAAGAACCATGGATGAAATAGAAGCATACTTATAAAATTCAAGTGCATGTTCTAAGAGGCTATAATCAGGGCAAAAGCAGTTTCTGAAAATAAATAAGTTAGCTGTGGGGATAAAAATGGAAGCAGATACACAATTTGTGACTATTCCTGTCTCTTCTCTTCTGTTCACATTAGTGATATTTGGATGTTGATCTTGGCATTGTGGATGTATTCTTTTCTGCTTTTGGCTTCTTGTAGTCCCTATATGCCCCTATCTACTTCCCCATCTCAGCCAGGGACCTATATCTTAGAGCCCAGGTAGTCAAAGGTGCTGCCCAAGAATACTGGAAGTATGAAGGGAGTGGCCCTGTGGTGACAGAGGGTGCCTCTTGTGGGGACTCAGCCTCCTGGGAAGCTCATCCCTTAGGGATTTGGAAGCTGGGTCCTAGGCCTGCTGACCACAATGTTCTTGGCTCCATTCCCTCTCTGCTTTCTCAGTCTTGTGCCTGGGCCCTGCAAGGAATCACTGGACGTACAGTCAGTTGTACACGTGGTAGCTGGATGAACCTCTTTAGTTCAAGAAGGTGGGATTCTGAGGATCATGGTGTAATATAAAGGGAGACAGCGTGAGAAATCAGGAAGAAGGAGGGAGGGAGGGTGATGCTGGGGGAAGAGAGAGAGAGCAGGGAGGCAGTGATTCAGAAACCAGGAGAGAGGCCAGTTGGAAGATAAACCTCAGTGTACCCACAGCCCACCTCCTGACACTCGCAGTAGCATCTCTGATCATCCTCGGAAAGCCTCAGGCTTGGACCTGGGCATTCAGTGGCCATGGTTCCATACCCAAATAGCCACCAAACCCAGCAGCCTTGCCTTCTTGCTAAAATATCGGGCCTATCCTATTCTGCACAGCCCCCCTCCTTCCAATTTAGGGCTATTCTCCCAGTACCTGAGTTCTCACTGTGTCACATGGCAGGTCTCCCAACTTCCCTTCGGTTCCTTCCAGGCCATCTGTACTTTAGAATCACCTGGGGGGCTTTTACAATTCTGATGCCCAGGTGACACCCCAGACCAATGAAATCAGAATGTCTGGGGATGAGGACCTTTGTAAAGATCCCCAGGTGATTCTAATGTAAAGCAAAGTTTGGGAGCTACTGACCTAAGGCATCTTCCCAAAGCACCAAAGTCATCTCTCCTCTGTTGAAATGTGGTCAGTGACTGTCCATTGCTGATAGGCAGAAAATGGGGCAGTTGAGGCAGGAGAGAAGAATGTGGATGTTACTTTCTGCACCTGAGAACTTCTGGGCTTTTATCCAAGACCCCTGGGTTCTCTATTCATGCAAACACCACGAGAGGTCCATGAATGGAGAGTAACCTACTAAGTGCAAAGTGGATCCTATTCTTCTCCTGAATTCACTGAATCTTTGCTCACGGAATTGTTTTTCCAGCCTTGAAAAGCTTTAAACCTGCCTCTCATTTTCTGCCTCTCCAATGCTGCCATCTTGTAGTTCTGATCTTTGATCTTTTCTCATCTAAGAAGTCTGCCTTTGCTGCTTGAGACGCCCCTCAAATGTGACATAAAAGGACTGTCTCTGTCAGAACAGGAAGAGAACATGCAGTACTCGACACAGGTTAATGCCCCATGCAAGTAACTGAGACCCTAAGTTGCATGACTTCCAGATAGAAAGAGAAGGCTGCAGGAGTTGAGGGCCCTCTGGGGTACTTATATAGGACACAGGGGTCAAAAATGGCCTGTGGAAGTTGTTAACTTTTCCAATACATGTTAAGGTATCAAAAGTTCAGAGGAGGAAGAAAAGGGGCAATTTATATTTTTATATCACATAACAAGATTACAAAGCACATACATTAATCCCCATACCCGCTGAATCATGGCAGACGTTATACTCTCCATTTTGCAGTACAGCATTTTTAAGTTAAGACACAGAGTCTGGGTTCAAAATCTGGCTGCATCTTACTAGCTAGGTGATCCTGGGCCACTGGACCTTGCAAAGGCTCAGTTTCCTCACTGGCGTGGTGGGCATGAGGTGAGGGTTGCCTGGGGTCACACATGCAGTGCCTGGCATTCAGAAACTAGGAGAGAGGCCAGTTGGAAGACAAACCCCTTACGCGCTAAGTATTAGTGCCCCCTACTGGGTGCAAGTGAGAGAGCGCCGTGCTCATTCACAGGGCTGGCGGGAGTGGATTTCGAACTCAGGGCTAGCCGCGGTTACTGGCTGTGTGGGACACGCTTAATTGCTACGGAATCTTTGGCCTTCTCTTCTCAGGTAGAGAAATGGCCTCGGGGTGGGGGCAGCGGGCACTTACGAGGTGCGGATGCTCCGGAGGCGGCCCTTGTGGAACGTGATGGAGGCATTGCGGCAGCAGCGGCTCTCGTAGTAGTAACACTGGAGGTTGCTGCTGGTCGTGCAGCAGCACTTGCAGTCGGGGTCATTGGCCCAGGAGCAGCAGCACCAGTGGCAGTTGGGGTTCTCGGAGCAGGTGCAGTGGCAGCACTGGCAGTTGCGCTCGTCCTTGTAAGGGCAGGGGAAGCAGGTGCAGTTCCGCTCGGAGGTGAAGAGGAACTTGCAGCACAGACAGGAGCATAACCGAGGACAACATCTCTGCCATGTACAACATGGAGAGCAAACACACATAGCAGTCTCCATGGTGCCTACATGATTGCCACCGGCTGTCCAGAGCTCTGGATCCCTTCTCTACAAGAATCTTGTGGTTTCCTAGGGAGGGGGTCGCTCCTCCCCCCCGGGCCAATGAGGCCCTCAGCTTGGAGGTTGCAAGAGGTTGGCTCTTATGAGGGCTTCACAGGTGGCGTCCCTACTAGGAAGCTCCTGAGCTGGCATTTACATATATCAGCCTGAGGCCATTTGCTTATGTCACAATCCCTGTCTCCCCCCCATGTCTCACCACGCTGGGTGGGTGAGATATGGGGAGCAGTGGCAAGCAGTGGGGGGCTGATGGACACTCCACGCTTCCATAGGATCGGCTTCAGAGGGGGGTTAATGCAAAGAGCATCCTGGAGGTTTAGCTGTCACTTGTCACCTTCTGGGTTATGGGGCAGATTCCAGAAGCTATTTCTCTTTGATGATGTTTTCCCTGCAACTTGAGCTATTTGACTTCAGGGTATGTCTTCATGGGCTGAAAGGACTGGGTATGATTAATTGGAAGTGGACTGACATGATGTTCTCTCCTTGGGCCTTTTCTGCATTGATTGAACTCTTTTTGTGATGAACAAAGCACAAAGTGTTTACAAGTCATGGCAAGGCTACATTTAAGGGGAATCGCCATTTGGACAAAGAATTAAAGGGAAGAAAGGTAGGAGTTCACTAAGGCACATCTTTCAGTAGTCACTGAGTTTGTCCATTGCTGCATAGCCACCGCTGATTTTCATGAGGCTTCATGCATATGTCACTCTGAATATGTCTTGGCTTTTTTGTAGCTTCATGGGGTTTGGCTGAGGCTCAATCTTGGTTTTCCTACTCCCTCCCCACTCCACGCACCCCATGATCTCTTCTCAAGAGGCTGGAACTCTACATGAAAATCTTTAACTCTGCTTTTAAGTATATACTCGGTATTTCTAGAAATGACCTTATATTTTAGGGGAGAATTTTGCTTTCCACTTATGCAGCTTGCGAAGATTAAAAGAGCAGAAATTTCATGGTCATACTACCCTATGGTATAAACACTGTCTTATTATTTTTCCAAAAAGAAGCAGAAGTGAGAGCTGAATTTGGCTTTAGGAGTTTATTGCATAATTTATTATCTCTCCCTGTGATTATCACCTTTATATTAGGAAATAACATTCACTGAGTGCTAACTGTGCCAGCCACACGTTGATTTTAGATTCCTACAAATGAAAATTCTGGATCATAGGGTATGTGTTTTATTATTTTTTTTGATAGATTACTACTAAATTGCTTACCTAAATGAATATGCCAATTTATACTGACACCAACAATGTATGGGAGACGCTTTTCCCCCACATTTTCCCAAACTCAATTTTATCAATATTTCTCTCTATCCTCCAGGCACAGAGGTCTGAGTTTCACTCCTGGATTGATAGTACATTTTCATCATTGGTCAAGGATCCTTCTTATTTTAGTTTTTTTTTTTTAAAGATTTTATTCATTTATTTGCCAGAGAGAGAGAGAGAGAAGCAGGCTCCCTGCTGAGCAAGGAGCCCAATGCAGGACTCGATCCCAGGACCCGGGATCATGACCTGAGCTAAAGGCAGATGCTTAACCATCTGAGCCACCCAGGTGCCCTTAGTTTTTTTTTTTTTTTTTAATTTTAAAATTTTTATTGAGATATAATTTACTTACCATTAAAATCACCATTTTAAAGTGAACAACTCAATGGTTTTTAGTATATTCAGAAGATTGTGCAACTATCACCGCTGTCTAATTCCAGAACATTTTCATCACCCCAAAAAGACACCTCATACCCATACCCATCACTCTCTATGCCCCCTTCCCACAGCCCCTGGCAATCATCAGAGACAGATACTTTTGTATCAATGGATTTGTCCATTCTGGATATTCCATATAAATGGAATCTTGATCTCAGGGTCATGAGTTCAAACCCTGCATTGGGCTCCATGCTGGGTGTGAAACCTACTTAAAAAAAAAAAAGAAACTACTTAAATATTTTACATAATTATAAAACAAAATTAAATTAAAAAGTCCAATCCTAAAAATTAAAGCAAAATGAAGCAAGTGAATTAAGTTGGTGGCACATAGGAAGAGAAATTATTTTAAGTTAGTTTAAAGCACAATAATTTGATGATACATCCTGGGGGTGGGGGTGTTAATCGCTAAGGAGAAACAAAACAAAACAAAGCAAAGAGAAATCTTAAACTCTTTCAGTAATCATATTATTAATGGTAGTGTTGGTATTGTTATTCTGGAAGGCTTAGGCATGTAAGACTTATTTGTACAGTAAAGCAAATGAAGAATTATGTTGATGTCAGTGAGAATCACAGTTTTGGGCAAGGGGGAAGGGGCATGCAGATGGACAACTGCTGAAGTCAAGAAAATTTTGTAGTCCTGAATATGAAACTCATGATGTATTTTATCTGAGAAAAAAAAAAAGAAGTATTTCTTAACTCCAGTCACTGAAAAGTCCCAGAAACCATGAGTTAACCAGTAGTAATGAGTGCCTTTGTCTCCCAGATTGTGGTCCTGAATATCACTAAAAAGAACTAAGGCTCTTTGGAGAAACAGATGATTCCAGGTCTGGGGCAGGACATGTACAAGACAAATGTGTGGTTAGAGCTACGTTTCACAAAATGTAGACAACAGTTTATTAGCTTTGCTAGGGGACATAGGACAGGAAGGACAACATGGCAGTGGGACAGAATCAGGTGTGATGGCTTAGGTGTGAAGAAAGGAGACCAAATGAGTGGGTGTAGTGATGCTGTGGTGCACAGCCTGGGGATCCTTGTTAAGACCGAAATAATCATTCTCCCAGTTGTATGAGTGCTGACTGCTCACAGTTCATACCTGAATCTTTCTCTGGGGATTGCTTTCAGTGGAGAGAAGCTGTCTGGTCCAAGATTATGCCCCTATTCAGGGAGAAGCCCTGCCTAAACTGGGACTTTAAAGGGCCATCCCAGCTACTGAGGAAATCTGATTGGATTGGACGAGGTTTACAGTTGCAACTATACTATAGTTTAGCTTTTTCCTCTGCACAGTCCTATCTCCCTCACCCCGCAAGAGCCCTCTCCATAAACCTCCTGTGCATAAATCTCCATTTCATAGTCTGTTTCTCAGGGAACCTGGCCCAAGTGAATGAGTATAGGAGCTATTCTGGTTTATAAGCTCCATTCCCCATATGAGCCAATATGTTTTATTTCCTACCATGGGAATAGCTTCCAGGAGTCCTAGGGACATGCCCAGTTACAAGAATGCACTGCATTCAGAGGAGCTCAAACTATGGATTCTCAGTGGGTATTTATAGTTAATTCACAGTCCTCCCAGGCCAGGTGTAGTTTACTAATTAGAAGTCATTTCTACCAAAGCAATGTTGCCTGGTAACATAGATGGCATTCCACCTTTATTAGGTTTCCAGGGGAACAGAGCTAGAAAGTTCACTCAAGGTCATTTTTTTCCATAGAGAAAGAGAATGAGTTTGTTAACCCTTTATTCAACCCCTTGAAAACCTACAAGTTTATAAAGATAATTGAAACAAAACAAAAATCCCAACAATCTTCATTGAGATGATACTAGGAAACTATTATTTTGAAACCTGGCAAGTAAAGGGAAGGAATAATTTCTCCAGACTTTGTTATATGGATTGTGTCTTAGGATAATGAATTGATAAAGGGAATTTTCTTTTTTTTATTTAATTTTTTCTTACTTTTTTATTATGTTAATCACCATACATTACATCATTAGTTTTTGATGTAGTGTTCCATGATTCATTGTTTGTTCATAACACCCAGTGCTCCATGCAGAACGTGTCCTCTTTAATACCCATCACCAGGCTAACCCATCCTCCCAGCCCCCTCCCCTCTAGAACCCTCAGTTTGTTTTTCAGAGTCCATCGTCCCTCATGGTTCTTCTCCCCCTCCAATCCCCCCCTTCATTCTTCCCCTCCTACTATCTTCTTCTTCTTTTTTTTTCCTTAACATATATTGCATTATTTGTTTCAGAGGTACAGATCTGAGATTCAACAGTCTTGCACAATTCACAGCGCTCACCATAGCACATACCCTCCCCCAAAATTATCACCCAGCCACCCCATCCCTCCCACCCCCCACCACTCCAGCAACCCTCAGTTTGTTTCCTGAGATTAAGAATTCCTCATATCAGTGAGGTCATATGATACATGTCTTTCTCTGATTGACTTATTTCGCTCAGCATAACACCCTCCAGTTCCATCCACGTTGTTGCAAATGGCAAGATCTCATTCCTTTTGATGGCTGCATAATATTCCATTGTATATATATACCACATCTTCTTTATCCATTCATCTGTTGATGGACATCTTAGCTCTTTCCAGAGTTTGGCTATTGTGGACATTGCTGCTATAAAAATCGGGGTGCACGTACCCCTTCGGATCCCTACATTTGCATCTTTGGGGTAAATACCCAGTAGTGCAATTGCTGGATCATATGGTAGCTCTATTTTCACCTTTTTGAGGAACCTCCATACCGTTTTCCAGAGTGGTTGCACCAGCTTGCATTCCCACCAACAGCGTAGGAGGGTTTTCCTTTCTCCGCATCCCCGCCAACATTTGTTGTTTCCTGACTTGTTAATTTTAGCCATTCTGACTGGTGTGAGGTGCTATCTCATTGAGGTTTTGATTTGGATTTCCCTGATCCTGAGTGATGTTGAGCACTTTTTCATGTGTCTGTTGGCCATTTGGATGTCTTCTTTGGAAAAATGTCTGCTCATGTGTTCTGCCCATTTCTTGATTGGATTATTTGTTCTTTGGGTGTTGAGTTTGATAAGTTCTTTATAGATTTTGGATACTAGCCCTTTATTGATTTGCAAATATCTTCTCCCATTCTGTTGGTTGTCTTTTGGTTTTGTTGACTGTTTCTTTTGCTGTGCAAAAGCTTTTTATCTTGATGAAGTCCCAATAGTTCATTTTTGCCCTTGCTTCCCTTGCCTTTGGCGATGTTTCTAGGAAGAAGTTGCTGTGGCTGAGGTCGAAGAGGTTGCTGCCTGTGTTCTCCTTTAGGATTTTGATGGACTCCTGTCTCACGTTTAGGTCTTTCAACCATTTGGAGTCTATCTTTGTGTGTGGTGTAAGGAAATGGTGCAGTTTCATTCTTCTGCATGTGGCTGTCCAATTTTCCCCACACCATTTGTTGAAGAGACTGTCTTTTTTCCATTGGACATTCTTTCCTGCTTTGTTGAAGATTAGTTGGCTATAGAGTTGAGGGTCCATTTCTGGGCTCTCTATTCTGTTCCGTTGATCTATGTGTCTGTTTTTGCGCCAGTACCATACTGTCTTGATGATGACAGCTTTGTAATAGACCTTGAAGTCTGGAATTGTGATGCCGCCAGCTTTGCTTTTCTTTTTCAACATTCCTCTGGCTATGCGGGGTCTTTTCTGGTTCCATACAAATTGTAGGATTATTTGTTCCATTTCTTTGAAAAAAGTGGATGGTATTTTGATGGGGATTGCATTGAATGTGTAGATTGCTCTAGCATTGACATCTTCACAATATTTGTTCTTCCAATCCATGAGCATGGAACGTTTTTCCATTTCTTTGTGTCTTCCTCAATTTCTTTCATGAGTATTTTATAGTTTTCTGAGTATAGATTCTTTGCCTCTTTGGTTAGATTTATTCCTAGGTATCTTATGGTTTTGGGTGCAATTGTAAATGGGATCGACTCCTTATTTCTCTTTCTTCTGTCTTGTTGTTGGTGTATAGGAATGCCACTGATTTCCATGCATTGATTTTATATCCTGCCACTTTACTGAATTCCTGCATGAGTTCTAGCAGTTTTGGGGCAGAGTCTTTTGGGTTTTCCACATAAAGTATCATATCATCTGCAAAGAGTGAGAGTTTGACTTCTTCTTTGCCGATTTGGATGCCTTTGATTTCTTTTTGTTGTCTGATTGCTGTGGCTAGGACTTCTAATACTATGTTGAATAGCAGTGGAGATAGTGAACATCCCTGCCACGTTCCTGACCTTAGGGGGAAAGCTCTCAGTTTTTCCCCATTGAGAATGATATTTGCTGTAGGTTTTTCATAGATGGCTTTTATGATATTGAGGTATGTACCCTCTATGCCTATACTCTGAAGAGTTTTGATCAAGAAAGGATGCTGTACTTTGTCAAATGCTTTTTCTGCATCTATTGAGAGGATCATATGATTCTCATTCTTTCTTCTGTTAATGTATTGTATCACGTTGATTGATTTGCGGATGTTGAACCAACCTTGCAGCCCAGGGATAAATCCCACTTGGTCGTGGTGAATAATCCTTTTAATGTACTGTTGGATCCTATTGGCTAGTATTTTGGTGAGAATTTTTGCATCCATGTTCATCAAGGATATTGGTCTGTAATTCTCCTTTTTGATGGGGTCTTTGGTTTGGGGATCAAGGTAATGGTGGCCTCATAAAACGAGTTTGGAACTTTTCCTTCCATTTCTATTTTTTGGAACAGTTTCAGAAGAATAGGTATTAATTCTTCTTTAAATGTTTGGTAGAATTCCCCTGGGAAGCCATCTGGCCCTGGGCTTTTGTTTCTTGGGAGATTTTGATGACTACTTCAATTTCCTTAGTGGTTATAGGTCTGTCCGGGTTTTCTATTTCTTCCTGGTTCAGTTTTGGTAGTTGATACATCTCTAGGAATGCATCCATTTCTTCCAGATTATCTAATTTGCTGGCATAGAGTTGCTCTTAATATGTTCTTATAACTGTTTGTATTTCTTTGGTGTTGGTTGTGATCTCTCCTCTTTCATTCATGATTTTGTTGATTTAGGTCATTTCTCTTTTCTTTTTGATAAGTCTGGCCAGGGGGTTATCAATCTTGTTAATTCTTTCAAAGAACCAGCTCCTTGTTTCGTTGATCTGTTCTACTATTCTTTTGGTTTCTATTTCATTGATTTCTGCTCTGATCTTTATGATTTCTCTTCTCCTGCTGGGTTTAGGCTTTATTTGCTGTTCTTTCTCCAGCTCCTTTAGGTGTAGGGTTTGCTTGTGTATTTGAGACCTTTCTTGTTTCTTGAGAAAGGCTTGTATTGCTATATACTTTCCTCTTAGGACTGCCTTTGCTGCATCCCAAAGATTTTGAACTGTTTTGTTTTCATTTTCATTGGTTTCCATGAATTTTTTTAATTCTTCTTTAATTTCCTGGTTGACCCATTCATTCTTTAGTAGGATGCTCTTTAGCCTCCATGTATTTGAGTTCTTTCCGACTTTCCTCTTGTGATTGAGTTCTAGTTTCAAAGCATTGTGGTCTGAAAATAGGCAGGGAATGATCCCAATCTTTTGGTACTGGTTGAGACCTGATTTATGACCTAGGATGTGATCGATTCTGGAGAATGTTCCATGGGCACTAGAGAAGAATGTGTATTCCGTTGCTTTGGGATGGAATGTTCTGAATAGGTCTGTGAAGTCCATTTGGTCCAGTGTGTCATTTAAAGTCTTTATTTCCTTGTTGATCTTTTGCTTAGACGATCTGTCCATTTCAGTGAGGGGGGTGTTAAAGTCCCCCACTATTATTGTATTGTTGTCAAAGTGTTTCTTTGCTTTTGTTATTAATTGGCTTATATAATTGGCTGCTCCCATGTTAGAGGCATAGATATTTATAATTGTTAGATCTTCTTGTTGGATAGACCCTTTAAGTAGGATATAGTGTCCTTCCTCATCTCTTATTATAGTCTTTGGTTTAAAATCCAATTTGTCTGATATAAGGATTGCCACCCCAGCTTTCTTTTGGTGTCCATTAGCATGGTAAATGGTTTTCCACCCCCTTACTTTCAATCTGGGGGTGTCTTTGGGTCTAAAATGAGTCTCTTGCAGACAGCATATCGATGGGTCTTGTTTTTTAATCCAATCTGATAGCCTGTGTCTTTTGATTGGGGCATTTAGCCCATTTACATTCAGGGTAACTATTGAAAGATAGGAATTTAGTGCCATTGTATTGCCTGTAAGGTGACTGTTACTGTATATTGTCCGTGTTCCTTTCTGGTCTATGTTGCTTTTAGGGTCTCTCTTTGCTTAGAGGACCCCTTTCAAGATTTCTTGTAGGGCTGGTTTCGTGTTTGCAAATTCCTTTAGTTTTTGTTTGTCCTGGAAGCTTTTTATCTCTCCTTCTATTTTCAATTACAGCCTAGCTGGATATAGTATTCTTGGCTGCATATTTTTCTCATTTAGTGCTCTGAATATATCCTGCCAGTCTTTTTTGGCCTGCCAGGCCTCTGTGGATAGGTCTGTTGCCGCTCTAATGTTTCTACCATTGTAGGTTACATATCTCTTCTCCCGAGCTGCTTTCAGGATTTTCTCTTTGTCTCTGAGACTCGTAAGTTTTACTATTAGATGTCGGGGTGTTGACCTATTTTTATTGATTTTGAGAGGGGTTCTCTGTGCTTCCTGGATTTTGATGCCTGTTTCCTTCCCCACATTAGGGAAGTTCTCTGCTATAATTTGCTCCATTATACCTTCTGCCCCTCTCTCTCTTCTTCTTCTTCTGGGATCCCAATTATTCTAATGTTGTTTTGTCTTATGGTATCGCTTATCTCTCGAATTCTGCCCTCGTGATCCAGTAGTTGTTTATCTCTCTTTTTCTCAGCTTCTTTATTTTCCATCATTTGGTGTTCTATATCACTGATTCTCTCTTCTGCCTCATTTATCCTAGCAGTTAGCACCCCCATTTTTGATTGCACCTCATTAATAGCCTTTTTGATTTCGACTTGGTTAGATTTTAGTTCTTTTACTTCTCCAGAAAGGGTTTCTCTGATAACTTCTGTGTTTTTTTCAAGCCCAGCTAGTATCTTTAAAGTGATGATTCTGAACTTTAGATCCGACATCGTACTAATGTCCGTATTGAGTAGGTCCCTGGCAGTCGGTACTACCTCTTGTTCTTTTTGTTGAGGTGATTTTTTCCGTCTTGTCATTTTGTCCAGAGGAGAATAGATGAATGAGAGAACAAAATGCTAACAGGGTAACAACGTCCCCAGAAAATATACTCTAAACAAATCAGAAAAGACCTGAAGCCTGGGGAAAAGAAAGGGAAAGAGAGAAAAAAGGAAAAAGAAAAAAAAAAAGAAAAAGATAAAGATAAAAACAAAAACAGAACAAAACAAAACAAAAAAAACAGAATATGATCAAATATGATCAGGCTGGTATATAGATCAGTGCCACACACTAGATTTTGGGTGTATTTTGGTCTGTTAGAAGAAAGTGCCTCCCAAAATTTTAAAGAAAGAAGAACTTATATATGTACAAAAATAAGGGTTGATATGATGAAGGGATGGAATATGACTGTAAAGATGGAAATTATAAAAAATTTTATAAAAGGAATTGAGAAGAAGTTGTTTGAAAAAAGAAAGAAGAGGATTTAAAAAAAAAAGAAAGAAAAAGGACAGAATGTGATCAGGCAGGGGAGTAGAAAAAAACCATACACTAGAGATTTAGGGTATATTTTGATCTGTTAGAAGAAACTATCTAAAAATTTTAAAGAGAGAACAACTTATATATATATATGCCAAAAATATGGGTAACTACTATGAAGGGATAGAATATGACTCTAAAAATGAAAAATAAAAATGTTTTTTTAAAAAAGGGATTGATAAGGGCGCCTGGGTGGCTCAGTTGGTTAAGCGACTGCCTTCGGCTCAGGTCATGATCCTGGAGTCCCGGGATCGAGTCCTGCATCGGGCTCACTGCTTGGCAGGGAGTCTGATTCTCCCTCTGACCCTCCCCCTCTAATGCTCTCTCTCTCTCTCATTCTCTCTCTCAAATAAATAAATAAAATCTTTAAAAAAATAAATAAATAAATTTAAAAAAAGGGATTGATAAGACATTGGTTGAAAAAGGGAAAAAGAAAAATTCAAAAAAAAAAAAAAGACAGTTAAGAAAAAAATTAACTTTGAAAGACTACAGAATCATGGTAAAAAAGCCATGGATTCTATGTGCAGTATTCCCCTAGCGCTGGAGTTCTGCCGTTCTTATTGATCGGTAAACTTGGTCTTGGCTGGCTGTTCTCACTGATCTTCTGGGGGAGGGGCCTGTTGCCGTGGTTCCCAAATGTCTTTGCCGGAGGCGGATTTGCTCCGCCCTTGCCCCCTCCTGGCTAAGTAATCTGCTCAGGTTTGCTCTCTGGAGCTTTTGTTCCCTGCAAGCTTTCTGTACAGCTTTGGAGGCGGAGAGTGAAAATGGGGGCCTCCCAATCTCTGCCCCGGAGGAGTCGAGAACTCGGAGCCCCGCTCCTCAGTGAGCCCCCAGAGAAAAGCCGTCAGTCACTCCTGTCTCCCCGGTCTCCGGCCGCACTCTGTGCTCACCCGGCCTGTGACCGCGCGTTTCTATCTCTGGCACCCGACCCCGGGTGGAGTCTCCAAACCCAGCAGATCCCTGCGGTGCACCCCCGTGCGGCTCCTCCCAGGGGAGGAAGGTGAGTCTCCCCGGATCTGCCACTTGTTGGGTCCCTGCTGGAGGAGCAGTGGCCCGACTGTGCCGTGGATCACGTCTGTGGCGACCCTGAGCTGAGAGCCCGCGCCTGGGCTCCGCCTCTGCAGCCGGCTTCCCTGCTCTGTTACCTAGGAGCTCTGCCACGCTCAGGCACCCCCGGTTTTCCTGTGACCCCGAGGGTCCTGAGACCACACTGTCCCGCGAGGGTTCCACCCCCCGCTTAGCCACCGGAGTGACGTCCCTCAGCGGAGCCGACTTCTAAAAGTTCCGATTTTGTGCTCCGCTGCTCTATCACTTACCAGAAGCGGCTGTCTGAGGCCCCTCCCCCGCCGTCTATCCTCCCGAATATCGCCTCGGATTCACTTCTCCGCACGTCCTACCTTCCAGAAAGTGGTCGCTTTTCTGTTCAGAGAGTTGTTGCTCTTCTTTTCTTCGATCTCCTGTTGAGTTTGTAGGTGTTCAGAATGGTTTGATCCCTATCCAGCTGAATTCCTGGGACCAGACGAAATCCAGGACTCCTACTCCTCCGCCATCTTGCTCCGCCCCTTCAATTGGCTTTTCTATGTTTCTATGTTTGCTACTTATTTACTGTTTTATTGTATTGCAATCTTAGAATGTAGTTCTCTGCATTATAACAGCTTCTTGGAATTTATGTCTGAAAGATAATATTTGTAAATGCAACATAGCAACCTAGAAAGGCATAATTTTAATTATATTGTTCACATATTTTATATCCTTTCTTCTTTTCTTTTTTTTTTTTTAAGATTTTATTTATTTATCTGAGAGAGAATGGGAGACAGAAAGCATGAGAGGGGGAGGATCAGAGGGAGAAGCAGACTCCCCGCCGAGCAGGGAGCCCAATGTGGGACTCGATCCCGGGACTCCAGGATCATGACCTGAGCCGAAGGCAGTCGCTTAACCGACTGAGCCACCCAGGCGCCCTCCTTTCTTATTTTCATATACTTGATCTGTCAGCGATCTAAAGAGGTGTCTTGAATACTTTTATTCCTTTTTTTGTCAATTTCTCTTTGTATTTCCTATGGTTTTACTTTACTGATATTGATGCTTTGTTATTTGATTATTAATGGTTCATGACAGTATTATCTCCATTGTGGATTGCATGCTTCATCATTGTGAAGTGACCACTTCTACCCCCACACAGTGCTTTTGACCTTGAATTCAACTTTGTCTAATAATAGTGGTCACAAATCCTGTCTTGTTTCCATTCAGTCTTCTGTTCCAGGTTAAGAAGCTGGTTTGGGGAAAGGAGAAGTGCTATGGCTGCCCATCCTTCTCTCAGCTCTGCCTACTTGTTTCTCCATGTGGTAGAGGAACAGCCTCCCACAGGAGGCCCTGCTTCTCCCTGGCTTACCTAAGCCCAGTGTCTCCATCTCTTTTTGCATTGACAAGGCACCTACATATCCCAAGAAGATCCTTCTTGCTAATGTTTTCAAATTTCCCAAGCACTGGGGAGTAAGAGACAGATTTGGGGTCTCAAAGCCCTCTCACTGTAGTGGAGACAGTCAAAGGGAGAAGTCACAGTGCAGAATAGCAAGAGTTACAACCAATACTGCCTTTGTTCTACGTAAGTGGATGCTGTAGTCCAGTCTTCCTGAGGAGGTGACATGGATCACATATAGTCTGAATAGGAATTAGCAGTCAAATGGCAAGGAATATGTGGGCATTTGAGACAGAGAGGATGCAATGATCAAAGGCATGGAGATGGTATTTCTATATCTATTTCACAAAGAAGGTAGTAGAATTTCAAAGAAGTGAAGTAATTAGCCCAAGGTAAAAGTTAGTAGGTAACAGAATCAAGACTTGAATCCAGGTCTTTCTGACTCCAAAGTCTGTGCTCTGCGCACCCCTGTGTACCACTTGCCCAAATACCATTTCCCGTCATTCATGTCACATTTCCTTGTCTTCCTCATGTATTTATGTTCCTAGTTATCACACTTTCTTCTTTAATAACAAAGTTGTCACACAGAGGAGTAAAAGACAGACAACAGTTTAATGTCTGAGCCACTTTCTCTCCAAAGACATCTTTATCTTAATGAGATTAAAATAAAAAGCTAAAACAATACAACTCCAGCAGTGGAATTCCATTCTTTGTGTAGAGAAGGAAGTTTGTGGATGTGTAGGTGCCTTGTCAATGCCTGAGAATTTTCACCACTTGAGCAGAACCAAAGACTGGCTATACCCTCTGCAACCCCCCTTTTTTTCCTTCCTTCCTTCCTTCCTTCCTTCCTTCCTTCCTCCCTCCCTCCCTCCCTCCCTCCCTCCCTCCCTCCCTTCCTTCCTTCCTTGTTTGTTCGTTTGTTCTTTCTCTCTCTCTCTCTTTCTTTTTCCTTCCCTCCTTCCTTCTTTCTTTCTTTTCTTTCTTTTCTTTCTTCCTCTCTCTCTTTCTTTCTATCCCTTGCTCACACTAATTTCCAACTTCTTTGTATAAAGGAGTATCTGACTCATCTCTTAAGTGACTGAAGCCACAAAGTTGCCGTGGACCTCTGGGAGGGAGGTGCAGATAGGGGACATGGGCTTCAGTGGTGAGAAAAACAAACTTTGCTCAGTTTACAGTTTTCTAAGTCCATTCCTGCTCATGTCTAGGTTCTTCCTTAAATTCTAGGTCTTGTGAGACTCCTCTTTTTGGAGTCCTGTGCCCTTCCTGTCTGAAAAGAGTTTTGAGTTTCTGAGAATGCTCATCTTGCCCATGTCAGGAGGAAGCCAGCTTCTTCCTGCCGTGGACCTCAGGCTCTGTATGAGTTTCTTCCATAAATTCATGCTGCCCATTTCAGCCCTCACTCTCACATCCCTTTGATGTGGAAGGCACTCTGAGGCCCTGAATCTGATTGTTCACTACTTCAGGGGTGCATCTGCAATGTATAGGTGGGGATGGGAGGGGCCTTCCCTGTTACAGGAGACAGGTGGCCTTGCCCAGAGATGGTCAGTGAGAGTCTTCTTGCTCACAGGCATTTTATTCTATGGCTCAGTCTTTAGTGAGTTCTGCTCATTCAGCATTGACAGGCAGTTGCATATTTACCCTGGAGCTTCCAAATTCCAATGATTGTGCTTTGAAACTCAGGGATTCCCTAACACTTGACATGAATTATTCCTGACAGAATTATTCTGTGTCCACTCATTCATTCAGTTACACACACACACACACACACGCGCGCACACACACACACACCATCTTGGAAAGGTAAGTGTGGCCAGGATGTGCTAACTGCTTTAGGAAATATAGAAATACAGGCTTTTTATCCCATCACTCGGTTTATACTTTTACCTACACTGAAAGTATTTCTCAAACCCAAAAGCAGGGTATATGGTGGGGCACTCAGGGTTTTTATTTTTTTTTTAAAGATTTATTTATTTATGAGAGAGAGAAAGTGCACAAGAATAGGGAGGGGTAGAGAGAGAGAGGGAGAGAGAATCCCAAGCAGACTCTGTGCTGAGCAGGACCCTGAGATCATGACCTGGGCTGAAATTAAAAGTCAGATGCTCAACCGACTGAGCCACCCAGATGCCCTTGGTTTGGTTTGGAAGTAAAAGAATGTTGTATCAAAACTTGCTTAAGCAGGGGGAAAATAAAAGAATTTTTGGCTCATTTAACAGAACCATCCAGTTATAGTTTCAGACACAGCTGAATTTAAGGACTCAGTTTCTTTCCACATCTCAGCTCTGCCTCTTTCTGTCTTGACTGTAGTCTCAGGTTTCATGTGGTAACACGATGGTGGCAACAGATCTCAAACTCTTCCTTCTTACAGTTAAATGCAGAAATGAAAATACCTGTCTCTTTCCCAGAGGCACCGGTGGTGGCTTACTGCATTTTTATTGGCTCTGGTTGGGTCATGTGACCATTCTTAAGCCAATGGCCATGGCCATGGAAATGCAGTCTGGTGATTGGCTTAGACTCAAATTATGTGTTCAGCCCTGGAGCTGGGTGTGGGCTGAACCCACTCAGAAGACTTGGTGTCTGTGTGGGAGGGGGTAGTTCTCCAGAGGGAGGCAGGGGTTAAGTGCAGAATGGCAAGTGGATGGTGGGGGGCAAAAGCTGTAGATATTCACTGCACCTGATCTGACCAACATTTTTGAACTTCTAGACCTAAAACCAGATTGAGAGAAGTAATATGATGCCAGTGTATTGTCATTTCTGGAACATATTTTTTTGTGCAATGACAAGCCTGTCATGGAATATCAGTGATTTATAGTCACTGAACTGCTACCTCAATCCCTATGGTCTTTATAATTATTTGGTAATATCGCCCATGGGAAATCAGCAGAGAAGAAAACAGTATCTCACCCAGTCTATATACTGTTGGCAATTTTAAAAGAGATTGTTTTGAAAGCTTATTTATTATATGTGCCGAGAACTTACAAATTGCTTTCAACACTTTCCCGGGAAGTGTGAAGTGCTCTGAAGGCTGCCAACAAAATGCCAAGTCAGCCCATTGATAGAAAAAGGAGGAGAAACCTTTGGAAAAGACATTATTGTTTCCCATTAGCTTACTTTCCATCTGAATCTGAGCAGCTGACCTGAGGAAGGAGGTAGGAGAGGGTAAAGGCATAAATGCTGAGAAAGCCCTTTGTTAATGTTTCAGTGGGAGAGATGCCACCTTCATCATTGTAATTCTAAGGGAAACACCCATAGCTTCAAAGATGTTGGAATGCCTCTTCTTGCAGAGCAAAACTTTACAGTGTGAAAAAGAGACCAGCATAAATTTCTTTGGGCATCTTTTATTAATAGAGTCAGGCTAACCAAATGATTCCCCAAAAGCTCATCAAATTGGGCGCCTGGGTGGCTCAGTTGGTTAAGCGACTGCCTTCGGCTCAGGTCATGATCCTGGAGTCCCAGGATCGAGTCCCGCATCGGGCTCCCTGCTCGGCAGGGAGTCTGCTTCTCCCTCTGACCCTCCTCCCTCTCATGCTCTCTGTCTCTCATTCTCTCTGTCTCAAATAAATAAATAAAATCTTTAAAAAAAAAAAAAAAAGCTCATCAAATTTCCAAGAATGCAAGCAAACTTATTAATCATGAAATATTAATTATTATTGCACATATTTTAGAGTGAACATAGAACAGCTAATCTGTTCCAGGACAGTGATCTGATAGTGTTGGGGAGAGGAAGCCATGCTGCATAGACCAGAAAGCAGGGCAATGGAGGAAAGGATACAGGTAAGTAGAAACCATTCAATCCATGAACTCCCATGAAAAACTTCTATTCCAGTAGATGCAGGGTCTCACTGCCAGCTATCACAAACAACATAGTGATAAACATTCTTGAATGTTTCTCCTTGTCCTTGGACTTGTGTAAGAGTTTCTTCCAGGTGGGTACTAAGATATGGGGCTGCTTCTTGTCAATCATATCTGCTATGTGCCCCTTCAACACAGCAACACCTGTTACTCTTCTCTTAGCCAGCTAGTAGACAGTAATTATTTAATTGTTGTCGATAATTGGGTGTTTTATCATGACATCAAATCTTGTATCCCCAAAAGGGAAGTAACCAGAAGCCTGTGACTATTGAAATCACTGGATAAAACATGGTGTTTTCTTATATCAGTGTGCAATTCTCTGATTACCTCTGAGGTAATTCTCTGAGGTCAAAAATTTCTTCATATACACATCAATAACTTGGGGTTCCCTTCCTGTAATTTGACCATATCTCTTGTTTATATTTTTTAGGTTTATGCCTTCTTATTGCTGATATGATAGAGAGAATAAAGTTGAAAGATATATGTGTAAATCACAATTTTTAAACCATTGTCTTATTGACATATGGGCCATTTTCAGTTTGAAATAAAGCAGCATGTTGGTTTATTATTTGAAAATGTACCAATATAATTCACCATTGCAACAGACTAACACATAAAGAAATTTATTCATCTCGGTAGATACAGAAAAAACATCTGACAAAATACAACACATGATGAAAACTCTCAGAAAGCTAGGAATAAATGGAATTTCCTCAACCTGATAGAGCCTTTATGAAAAACCTGCAGTTAACATCCATATTTAATGGTGGAAGATTGAATAATTTCCATTTAGGTTGGGAAACAAGGGAAAGCATGACCACTTTTACCACATCTATTTATCATTTACTGGAAGTCATAGCCAGTACAATAAGGCAGGAAAAAGAAGTAAGAGGCACACAGACTGAGAAAGAAAGAAACTGTCTTTATTCACAGATGATATAATTGTCTCCATAGAAAATCTTAATAAATCCATAAAAAAGCTATTAGAACAACTAAGTAATTTTATGGGTTTATAGGACATAAGGTCAGTGTACAAAAATAAATTGTATTTCCATATACTAGCAACAAAAGCATCAGACTTGAAATTAATAATGCCATTTAAAATAACATCAGAAATATAAAATCGTTTAGGGAAAATATGAAATAGGGAAAACATTTAAAAATACATACAAAATCTGTACATACTGAATATATTTTTAGTATACAGAAAAATATTTGCTGAGAAAAAATTTTAAAGACTTAAGGGACTTCCAGTTTATGGTTCCATAGTAAGGAGCTTGGACATTTCCACTCTGTCCTAACAATACGTAAAAAGCTGAATGACCAAAAAATCAACAACTCTTCCTAGATCCAGAAGAGAGGGGAGGACACAGGGCAAACTACTACCCCCAAGATTGGAGAGACAGACATGTGAATGCAGGGAGTCACAACTAGAAACCAGAACAGGAACCAGTGTGGAGGTAGGAAACCCTGAACTATAATTGACAAATTGCTGGTGGCTAAGTGTGGACCAGTCTGAGAGTTAAAAACTCCAGGAGGATCCAGTTATAGGGGAGGATCCCATAGTTCTGTGAGATTTACCTCTAGTTCCCCGCAGTATATATCTAGGAAAAATCCCCTTGTGATTTTGGCAGGCAGAAGAAAAAAGGAATCATTCTGAAATATGTCATGGCACTCTGTCCTTAACAAGATCTGCCCTCAGGGGAAACTAGTTAACCAGAGCTCAACTTGCTGGGGTATTTATCCGACTGACTGGGGGAAAGGGAAATGACCAGTTCTAGCCGGCTCTAGCAGTCCTGTCCCACCTAAGATGGGGAAGAAAAAAACCTTGAGAAACTTCATGTGAGGTTCACAGTCCAGAGGCACAGGCTCATTAAAAGACTAAGACCTAATCATAGGACTGTAGAAAGCCTCCCCTCCCATCACAACTCACCACCACATTGCTAAAGGTCTATTTACAACAGTTTCTTCTACCCAGTACATCATATCCAGCTGTCAAGAAAAAATAACAAGGCATACCAAAAGGCAAAAAACAAAATTTGAGAGACAGAGCAAGCATCAGAACCAAACATGTCAGAGATGTTGGAATTATCAGACCAAGAATTTAAAACAGCTATGATTTATTATGTTAAGGGAATCTAATGGATAAAATAGACATAATGCAAGAACAGATGGTATATGTAAGCAGAGAGATATAAGTCCTAAGAAAGAACCAAAAAGAAATGCTAGAGATGAAAAACACTGTAAGAGAAATTTAAAAGGCATCGATGAGCTTATTAGTAGACTGGATACAGCTGAGGAAAGAATCTCTAGCTAGAGGTTATTTCAGTGGAGTCCTTCAAAACAGAAAAGCAAAGAGAACAAAGACTGGGGAAAAAAAAAAAAACCAGACTAGGATATCCAAGGACTATGGGACAACTACAAAAGTTATAAAATGCAGGTAATGGTAAATATCAGGAAAGAAGGGAATAGAAAAAAACAGAAAAAATATTTCAAGCAGTAGTGACTGAAAATTTCCCCACATTACTGTCAGATATCAAACCACAGATCCAGAAAGCTTAGAAAACACCAAGCAGGATAAATGCCAAAAAACTACACATAAGCATATTATTTTCAAACTACAGAAAATCAAAGATAATAAAAAATTCTGAAAAAAGCCAGAGGGGAAAAAAATCTTACTTAAAAGGGAACAAAGATAAAGGATTATATCTGACTTCTCAGAAACCTTGAAAGCGAGAAGAGTGTAGTGAAATATTTAAAGTATTGAGAAAAAAAGTTAACCTCGAATTCTGTACCCTGTGAAATTATCCTTCAAAGGTGAAGGAGAAATTAAGATTTTCTCAGACAAAAATTGAGAGAATGCATTGTCAGTATACCTACCTTGTAAAAAATGTTAAAAGAAATTCTTTAGAGAGAAGAAAAACAGTACAGATCAGTAACTTGGATCTATATAAAGTAAGGAAGAATACCAAAGAAGTAATAGATGAAGGTAAAATAAAAACTTCTATTTTTCTTATTCTTAATTGATCTCATAGGTAACAGTTTGTTCAAAATAATACCAATAATGTATTTGATCATGCATGCTATGTATATATCTTATGTGTATATATAGGCTCATGTATGCTTTAAAAAGACTTAAATGGAGTAATATACTATGCTTATGAATTTGAAGTGTCAGTATTGTTAAGATATCAATTCTCCTGAAACTGATCTGTGGATCCAAAACAATTCCAATCAAAATCATAGCAGGCTCCTCACAGTTTCTTTTACAAGCTGATTCTACAGTTTTTATAGAAATTCGAGAAATTAGAATAACCATAGCCATTTTTTCAGAGAATAACAGGGGAGAACTCACAGTTCCTAATTTCCAAACTCACTGTATAAAACTACAGCAATCAAGGTAGTGTGGATTTGGAATAAAGATAGATATATAACTCAATGAAATAGAAGGAAAAGTTCAGAAATGGACACATACATACATGTCCAATTGATTTTCAACAGGTGCTGTGAAAATTCACTGGAGAAAAGCTAGTCTTTTCAACAAGTAGAGTGGAAGCAATTGGATACTAATTTGGAAAGAAAAATGAACCTTCATCCTGACCTCATGTAATATACAAATATTAACCTAAAATGGATCATACTATCATATAAAAGCTAAAACCATAAAATTTCTAGAAGTAAACATAGAAAATGTTTGTGGCTGGCTTAGGTAAAGATTTCTTAGATAAACACAAAAAAGCAGAAACTATAAAAAAAAAACTGATAAATTGGACTTCATGGAAACCAAACATTTCTGCCCTTTGGAAGACCCTGTTAAGAAAATGGAAATGCAAGCCTCAGACTGGGAGAAAATATTTGCCAACCATGTATTGGATAAAGGACTTGTATCCAGAATATTTAGAGTTCTTAGGGCACCTGGGTGGCTCAGTTGGTTAAGTGTCGGACTCTTGATTTTGGCTCAGGTCATGATCTCAGGGTCATAAGATCAAGCCCCATGTTGGGTTCCATGCTTGGTGTGGAGTCTGCTTGGGATTCTCTCCCTGCCATCTGCCTCTGTTCCTCCCCACCCCAAGTAAATAAATAAAAAAAAACTTTAATAAAAAAATAAAGAACTCTTAAAACTTAGTACTGGGAATCCAAATAACCCAATTAAAAAAAAAAGGACAAAGATTTGATAAGACTCTTTACCAAAGAAGATATAGGTATGGCAAATAAACATGAAAAGATGATTAATATCAGTTGTCATAAAGGACATTCAGATTAAAATATGCTTGGGATACCACAACACAGAGTAGCATGACTAGATTAAAAAAGACTGGCAATGCGAAGTGTCAGAGACAACACGGAACAACTGGAGCCCTTGTAAATTGCTAGTGGGAGAGCAAAACAACATTGCAACTTTGGAAAATAGTTTGGTATTTTCTTATAAAGTTAAAAATACATCTACTGTATGACCCAGCCACTGCAGTTCTAGCTATTTATCCTAGAGAAATAAAAACATATCCTGCATAAAATATTTTTACATAAAGTTCATAGCCCCTTTATTCAAAGTAGACAAAAATTAGAAACAACAAAAATGTCTATTAACAGGTGAATGGATAAATAAATTGTGGTATATTCATACCATGGAATACTACTCAGCAATAAAGAGGAATAACCTAATGGTAGATGCAAGAACATAACTGAATTTTAAAAGCACTATGGTAAGCAAAAGAAGGCAGCCTCCAAAGACTATATACTCTTAACTTACATCTTATGACATTTTAGAAAGAGCCAAAGTGTAGCAACAGGATACAGATCAGTAACCTGAAGCCAGGAATTTTTGAACTACATGGTCCACTTACACATGGATTTTTTTTCAGTAAATACAGTATAGTACTGTAAATGTATGTTCTCTTTCATATGATTTTCTTAATAACCTTTTCTGTAGCTTATGTTATTGGAAGAATACAGCATATAATATGTATAACATACAAAATATGTATTATCAACTGCTTATGTTATTGATAAGGCTTGTGGTCAACCATAGATTGTTCAGTTTTAGGGGAGTCAAAGTTATATGGGGATTTTCAACTGTGTAGGAGTTGGCCCTCCTAGCCCCCACATTGTTCAAGGATCAACTGTATGTCTTAACTGTGGTAGTAGTTATAAGACCGTAAACTTGTGTCAAAACTCATCACACTGTGCACTTAAAATGGGTGACTTTGTAAGTCAGACTAAAATAAATCTGATTTTTAAAATTGTTGTAGCATCTGTTGTGTTGGATACAATGTTTTCATGTTGTTGTACAGGGGATCGGGTCCCAGAGTGCTGGAGAGCCTGGGTTAGGGAGGTGGTGGGATATGGTGAGGATAAGGGAGCAGCCGGGGCTGCCCAGGTACTGGCAGTTCTGGAAGGTGCCAGAGGTACCTTCCTCTAGTACATTTCAGCATCCTCTAGCACATCACAAGAATGTGATGTCACATTTCTTTCTGTTGGAGCCCCCATCACCACCCTGGGATCCACATTTGACTGCACAGGTGAAACTCCCAATGCCCTTCTGGTGAGGAAGTAGTGGGCCCCAGAGCAGATGAAGGAAGTGAAAGGGAAGATACCACTGTTTTTGTTGAGGGGAGAGAACAATGGTCGAAGAGTCAGACCAGAGCAGCACCTGCCTCTGGGACTTGTGCTGATTCTCTGATGTAGGTCCCACCTCTGTTGACAGTCTGATTCAGCCAGGGTTGGCTGAGCATTTTCCTGAGCCTGGCCTTCTGTGATTCACCAGGGCTATGGCAGAACTCCCATTTGTTCCCCATTTTGAGGTTCTCACTGCCCAGGAGGAAAAGCAGACATAGGCATAGGTAATTGTCATAATGCATTTGGTGAGGGCTGTGATACAAAGATGTGTTCAGGAGAGAACAGGGGCCAGGACTCTTGAACCTCAGCACTTTCACCTATTAAACGTGGGTAACAGCAATAGCAACCTCCCAAGATCATTGCGAGGGATTAACAGAATATCTAACCCTGCATTTTCAAACTCCACATTGCTTAAGCTGCATAAGGAAGCAGCATTCACAGCATGAATCTGATCTCCTCTATGCCCTGGCTGGCTTAGCTCCATCTTTCCTGAATGGAATATGGCTTGCGTCTGAATAAACTAATCATAATAATAGCTACCAGGTGTTGTGCAAACATTATACAATTTAATCCTCATAAACATCATGCAGGATCTGTACCATTAGCCCTATTTTACCCAGGAGAAAAGCAAGGCTCCTAAAAGTTACGGGCTTGTCAGAAGTCACCCAGCCAGTGAGCATTGACTCTGGTGGAAGACAGATAGAAAGGCAGGACCCCTTGACTTCTTTTTCCTCTTCATTATCCTCTTGTTGTTATCAAGGATCACACACCCAAACGCCTGCAGGAGCCAGGTAGGTGATGTAAAAGAGGGAGACAGAGAGTGTCAGGAGGGTGAGACTGTGAAGACAGTGGCGGGGGATGTACCCTGTCTAAATTAGCAGCTCCTCAGCTCCAGCCAAGTTTTGCCAAGCATGAGTGCCAGCTCCATACGACCAGCTCCCCTGGCTTTCCAAGAGAAGGTGAAATCTGAATTCAAAAGTGAACTCAACAGTGAAATATCCTGATTTTTGTTAAATACTTCTAAAATTAACAAAAATTTTGCATCGGGAGCCTAACTAAGCACACTGTAGGTTAGATAAGGCCCAAAAGTTTGCAACATTTGGTCTATATAATTTTCTTTTAATGTAAGATTAAAAACTATAAAAGGAATTTTGCCATAGGCTATATTCAAAGATGTGGCATATTTTATTGGATTTTTGGATCATATGCTACTTCAAATCATCTTTGCTGGTGTATTAGTCAGGGTTTTCCAGAGAAACAGAACCAAGAGGATATGTGTGTGTATGTGTGTGTGTATGTTTGAAGAAAGAGAGAGAGATTTATTTAAGGAATTGGCTCATGAGGTAACAGAGACTCAGGAAAGAACCAGTGTTGCAGTTCGAGTCTATAGGCTATCTGCTGCAGAATTCCTTCTTTCATGGGGGAGGTCTTCAACTGATTGGATGAGGCCCACCCACATCACAGAGGATATTGTGCTTTATCAAAGTCTACCGATTTAAATGTTCACCTCATTCAAAAACACTGTCACAGAAACATCCGGAGTAATGTTTGACAAAATATTTGGGTACGGTAGCCCAGCCAAGATGACACATAAAATTAACTATTACAGTTGGTAATTTCCTTATTATTTCCACTATGCTCAACCTAGTCAGTGATACATATTCATAGGGGTACAGTTTGTAATCAGAACTTTTGCTGTAAGTCATTTTACATGCTCTAGTTTTTTATATAGTATATGATCATTTTTACTTATTCTAAGAATCTGACAGTCAGTGGACTACAATGAGTTTTCCTAGTGAAATTCCCCAGTTTATCCACTGTGGTAGGTGTATTAGGTGTAGTCAGGGTTCTCCAGAGAAACAGCGTCAATAGAAGATATATATATGTATATTAAAAATAAGATATATATACACATATATATTATATATAATGAGAATAAGTAAGTGAATAAAGATATTTAAATAAAGATATTTATTATAAGGTATTGGCTTATGTGATTGGGAGGCTGAGAAGTCCTGTGATCCATCTGCAAACTGGAGAACCCAGGAAGGCCAGTGGTGTAGTTTGAAGGCCTGTGACTCAGAGAGCCAATGGTATACATTACAGTTCAAGTCTGAAGGCCTATAACGGAGAAGTAACTTCGTTTGGGGTCTGGAGCACTGATTGAGCTGTGATTAACTGTCTTACATTTGGGGACTATGTTCCATATGCGTTGTCTTAGTACACAACCCAGCAAAACACCCAGGGAACAGAGAAATGGGGGAAACAGCCTATCTCCCAGACTCTTCAGCCCTATTACAATAATTTTCAAGGGAAAGGCTGAAGTTAAGTTATTTGCTACTGCTTGGAACAACTTTATCAATCAGTACACACCTCTGGGTTAAAAGCTAAGAAGCTGATGATATTGAAGGCTAAAACTTTTGAGTCAGTGAGTGAGATTTTACCTGGCTACAAGTCTATGGGTAGTATTTGGTAAATGGACAGAATGACTTGATTTGCATGCATATTATAAGCAAAGAATCCCTCATTTATTAATTCAGGCTTCAAGGGGGGAGTTCCAGTTCAAGATGGTGTCATAGGAAGACTCAATTCACCTCCTCCATGGAACACACCAAATTACACCTATTAGTAGAACAATTCCTCCTAAAGAAGAACTGAGGGCTGACTGAACTTAATGACCAAAGACAGAGAGAATGGCAAGAGAACAGCAAGAGAAATGGACACATGGTAACAAGGAGAACCTCCACCCTCAATGCTGCAAATGGCAGTGGGGAGGGATAGCACTGAAGGATCAGGAACAGATTCTGTGTACTTGGGCACAGAAAAACAAACAAAAGCCTGTGGTTTAAAAGAGCAACTTGCATATAACAGAGACAACACTAGAACTCTGCCAAGTGGTGGAGGAGATATGGGAAAGCTGTGTGGGTCAGAGGGACTGAGAATGACAGAGTTTATATTCCCACCCCACCTTGGAAGCCTGGACTGGAGCAGGGTCTAGACACTGTGGAAAGTGGGTCTAATCATCTCCATGTACTTGCAACTTCAGTGAGTCCAAGGTCCACAAGTCCAACCAGCCCTAGATGTGCTGGGATACAGAGGAAAAACTGCAGTTTAGAGGTCCTGGGGAACTGTGGGAATGGTCTCTCCCCCTCCACCTCAAGGGCCCAGACCAGAACAGGGTCTGGCTGCTATAAGGGGCAGGTTCAGAGGCCGTAACTGGAGGGTCCCAATGCCATAACTGGTGGGTTAGATCATGACAGAGGGCTTGCAGGCCCACACCAGCCTTAGTCACACTGAGGCACAGAAAAAAAAGCTGTGGTTTAAAAGGGCCAAGGAACTGTGGGAATGTTCTCTTCCCCTACACCTTGGCAGGGTCCTGCTCATGGTGAGCTTGTGACCTCGGTGAGTCCAGGGTACAGAAGTTCACACTAGCTGCCCTGTGGTGCTAGGCACAAACAACAAGTTGTGGTTTTATGTTTTTGTTTTTCAATCTTTACTATTTTTTTTGTTTTACTTTTTAAAATTTGTCTTGTTTTTTCTTCTATTTTTTAAAAGATTTTATTTATTTGAGAGTGAGAGAGAGAGAGAGCATGAGCAGGGGGGAGGGGCAGAGGGTGAGGGAAAAGCAGATTCCCCGCTGAGCAGGGAGCCTGATGTGGAGCTCAATCCCAGAACCTGGAGATCATGACCTGAGTCTAAGGCAGATGCTTAACCAACTGAGCCACCCAGCCGCCCCTGTTTTTATTTTCTCATTTTGGTTTTATTCTTTTCTTTCTTGTTCTCTTTTTTCTTTTCTGTTATTTTATTTTTTCTATTATTATTATTATTTCTTTATTCTCTCTGTAAAAAGTCATGGTTTAAAGAGTAGCATATATAGTCATAGCTCCAGTCAGCCGGCAAAAGTCACCAAGCATACATAGTCTGCATAGGGGTCACCATATCTAAGATCATTCCTTCAACTTTAGGAGTAGTCATTTTGCCTAATCCATAGAAACAAACACAGAAAGTCAAGCAAACTGGGGAGACAGAGGAATACTCCAAAAGAACAAGAAAAACCTCAGTAAAAGAATTAAATGAAACAGAAATAAGCAATATGCCTGATAAAGAATTTAAAGTAATGATTGTAAAGATACTCACTGGGCTGGAGAAAAGAATGGAAGAATTCAGTAAGACCTTCAATAAAGAGAAAATATTAAAAAGAACCAATCACAGTTGAAGAATACAGTAACTGAAATAAAAAAAAAACACACACAGTAGAGGGAATCAACAATAGATTGGAAGATGCAGAATGTGTCAGCCATCTGGAAGATGGGGTAATGGAAAGCACACAAGCTGAATAGTAGAAATAGAAGAGAATGTAAAAAAATTAGGATAGATTAAGAGGTTTCTTGGACAATGTTAAGCAAATAAAACTTTGCATTATAGGGGTCCCAGAAGAAGAGTGAGAAAGATTTAGAAAACTTATTCAAAGAAATAATAACTGAAAAATTCCCTAATCTAAGGAGGGAAATTGACATCCAAGCCCAAGAAGCTCAGAGAGTTCCAAACAAAATGAACTTGAGGAGGTCCACACCATGGCACATACAAATAAAATGTCAAAGGTTAAAGATAAAGAGAGAATCCTAAAAGAAGCAAGAAAGAAACAAAAAGTTTACCTGCAAGGGAAAACCTATAAGATTATGAGCTGATTTTTCAGCAAAAATTTTGTAAGCCAGAAGGGAGTGGCATGATATATTCAAAGTGCTGAAAGGAACAACCTACAACTAAGAATACTCTACCTGGCAAGGTTATCATTCAAATTAAAAGGAGCAATAAAGAGTTTCCCAGACAAACAAAAAGATAAAAGAGTTTATTACCACTAAACTAGAGAAATGTTAAAGGGACTTCTTTAAGTGGAAAAGAAATGACCATAATTCAACACAAGAAAAATATGAATAAAAAGATGTAAAATATGACAACATACATGTGAAATGTGGAGAAGTGAGTAAAAAGGGAAGAGAAGAGGAAAAAGTAAAAGAAAATTTTTTTTTTTTTTAGAATGTGTTTGAACTTAAATGGCCATCAAGTTAATATGGATGGTTATTTACTTGGGATATTATATATGAACCTCATGGTAACCACAAACTCAAAACCTATGATAGTTACACAAAAAATAAAGGGAAAGAAAGCCAAACAAAACACTATATATACTCATTGATCACAAAGAAAGAAAGCAAGAGAAGACGAAAGGAAGAAAGAAGAGCTACAAAACAACTAGATGACAAATTTTAAAAATGGCAATAAGTACATACCTATCAATAATTACTTTAAATGTAAATGGCCTAAATGCTCCAATCAAAAGACACAGAGTGGGAGAATAGATAAAAGAATAAGACCCAGTTATACGCTATCTACAAGAGACTTACTTCGGACCTAAAGATGCATACAGACTGAAAGCAAAGGGATGGAAAAACATTCACCATGCAAATGGAAACAAACAAACAAACAAATGTCCGGTGTAGCAATACATATAGCAGACAAAATAGACTTTAAAACAAAGACTGTAACAAAAGACAAAGAAGGGCATTATACAATGATAATGATAAAGGGATCAATCCAACAAGAGGATATAATATTATAAATATCTCTGCACCCAGCACTGGAGTACCTAAATACATAAAGGAAATATTAACGGACATAAATAGAGAAATTGAGGGCAATACAATAATAGTAGGGGACTATAACATACCACTTACATCAATGGATAGATCATCTGACAGACAAGATGTTTGGATAATAAAGAAAAATAAAGAAATAAAGATAATAAGGAAAGAAATAAAGAATAAAGAATAAAGAAACAATGTCTTTGAATGACACATTGTACCAGATGGACACAACAGATATATACAGAACATTCCACCCCAAACGAACAGAATACACATTCTTTTCAAGTGCACATGGAACATTCTCCAGAACAGATCACATATTAGGCCATAAAACATGCTTCAAAAAATTTAAGAAGACTGAAAGTCTCCATGCAAAGACTGAAATCATACCATGCCCCTTTTCTGACCACAATGGTATGAAACTAGAAATAAATCACAAGAAAAAGAAATTTAACCTTACACCTAAAGGAACTAGAAAGAAAAGAACAAACAAAGCCCAAGGTGAGTAGAAGAAAGGAAATAATAAAGACCAGAGGAGAAATAAATGACTAAAAAAAGAAAAGTGATGAAACCAAGAACTAGTTCTTTGAAAAGATAAACAAAATTGACAAACCCTTAGCCAGACTCATCAAGAAAAAAAGAGAAAGAACCCAAATGAGTAAAATCAGAAATGAGAGAGAAGAAGTAACAACTGATACCACAGAAATACAAAGGATTATAACAGAATACTAGGAAAATTATATGCCAAATGCAAACTGGACAACCTAGAAGTGGACAAATTTCTAGAAGCATACAATCTTCCAAAACTGAGCCAGGAAGAAATAAAGTGATTATAAGTATGAAATGGAATAGGTAATCAAAAAACTACCAGAAAATTAAAGTCCAGGACCAGATGGATTCATGAGTGAATTCTACCAGATACTAAAAGTTAAGAGTTTCTCCTTAAACTATTCCAAAAATTAGAAGAGGAAGGAAAGCTTCCAAATTCATTCTATGAGGCCAGCATTACCCTGATACAAAACCAGATAAAGACACTACAAAAAAAGAAAACTACAGGCCAATATCCCTGATGAACATAGATGCAAAAATCCGCAACAAAATATTAGCAAACCACATGTGGCAATACGTTAAAAAATCATTCATCATGATCAGGTGGGATTTATTCCTGGGATGCAAGGTTGGTTCAATATTCACAAATCAATCAACATCATACACCATAACAATGAAAAGAAGGATAAAAATCATATGATCATCTCAATAGATGTTGAAAAAGCATTTGATAAAATTCAACATCTATTCATGATAAAAACTCTCAACAAAATGGGGTTAGAGGGAACATACCTCAACTTAATAAAGACCACATATGAAAAACACACAGCTAACATCATATTCAATGGTGGAAAACTGAGAGCTTTCCCTCTAAGGTCAAGAACAAGACAAAGATGTCTACTCTTGCCACTCTTATTCAACATACTACTTGAAGTCCTAGCCACAGCAATCAGACAAGAAAAATAAATAAAAAGCCTCCATATCGGTAAGGAAGAAGTTAAACTGTCACTATTCACAGATGACATGATACTATACATAGAAAATCCTAAAGATTCTCCCCAAAACTACTACAAGTAATAAATAAATTCAACAAAGATGGCAGGATACAAAATTAATACCCAGAAATCAATAGCATTTCTACATACTAATGATAAAATTGCAGAAAGAGAAATTAAAAACACCCACCATTTATAATTGCACCCAAAGTAATAAAATACCTAGAAATAAACTTAACCAAAGAGGTGAAAGACCTGTACTTTCAAAACTATAAAACATTGATGAAAGAAATTGAAGACAACACAAACAAATGGAAAGATGTTCCATCCTCAGGGATTGGAAAAATTAATATGGTCACAATGTCTATATTATCCAAAGCAATCTACAGGTTCAATCAACCACCATCAAAATACCAACAGCATTTTTCACAAAAGTAGAACAAGCAGAGAAAGTCAATTATCATATGGTTTCACTTATTTGTGGAACATAAGGAATAGCATGGAGGACATTAGGAGAGGGAAGGGAAAAATGAAGGGGGCAGAAATCGGAGGGAGAGACAAACCATGAGAGACTATGGACGCTGAGAAACAAACAGGGTTTTAGAGGGGAGGGGGGAGGGGGGATTGGTTAGCGCGGTGATGGGTATTAAGGAGGGTACGTACTGCATGGAGCACTGGGTGTTATACGAAAACAATGGATCGTGGATCACCACATCAGAAACTAATGGTGTATTGTATGGTGACTAACATAACATAATGAAATTAAAAAAAAAAAAACACCACGAATTTGAAAAGATACATGCACCCCAAGTTTATCGCAGCATTATTTATAATAGCCAAGACACGGAAACAACCTAAGTATCCATCAATAGATGAATGGATAAGGAAAATGTGGTATATGGACACAATGGAATATTACACAGCCATAAAAAGGGATGGGATCACGCCATTTGAGACAACATAGATGGACCTAGAGGGTATTATGCTAAGTGAATAAGTCAGACTGAGAAAGACAAATACCATTTGATTCCACTCATAAATGGAATCTAGAAAATGAATAAACAAACAAAAGCAGAATCTGAATTATAAATATAAAGAACAAACTGATGGATGCCAGAGGGTAGGGGAATAGGAGGTTTGGCAAAATGGGTGAAGGTGAGAGGGAGATATAGGCCTCCAGTTATGGAATGAGTAAATCACAGGAATAAAAAACAGGGCATAAAGAATACAGTCAATGATATCGTAATAATGATGTAATGGGACAGATGGTAGCTATACTTGTAAACATAGCATAATGTATAAACTTGTCAAATCACTAAGTTGTACACCTGAAACTAATGTTACATTGTGTGTCAACTGTACTCAAATAAAACAAAAACCAACCATCTCCAAACCAAAACAACAACAAAGAATGCAGTCTTTAAGTAGACAAGGAGCTGCCTGTAGAGGACAGTGGTATGGAAGAGCAAGTCACAGGGCCAGGTTTGAACTCAGCCACTAGTGCTCAGAATCTGAGCTGTGTTCCCATGCAACATATGTAGGAGGTTCTGCAAGATCAGAAACAGAGGTGTGTGCTGGAGGCTGGAATGCCAACTTCTAGCCCTGGCCAGCTTTTTAGGTGTTGGGGGCATGAAGCAACTACTCTTGCCCTCATCATCCTCATCTCATGAATAGGAGAGTTTCCTGGATGAGTTTTTCTTGCGACCTTTTTGGGCTATATACTCTTTGATTGACTTTTCACATGTTAATAATTTTGTAATATCAATGTTTAGAGACAGAATTAAATGGCAATTCAGTCTTTCCTCTAGCATGGTTGATTCAAATTTCCTTTTTTATTATTGATAATTTTAGAAATGTCTTTTGATTTAATAATTTATTTTTGGAAATGTCATGCACATTTTTAGGATTGTTGTCACACTTGGGAAATATTCAGTTAAGTTTCCTCCATATATGACTCATCTAATGATGTATATGCTTAAATATTTGTGCCTAGCATCACAAAATTGGACAGTTTTGTCCTTTACATAATTTCTGCATTCTTTGAGGCAACTTTTTCTTTTGTCTTCTTTAGTATGTCAAAGACTGTTACCAATCCAACTGATATGCTCTTAGAGGAACTGACCAAAGCATATTTAAGATGCTTAAATATAAGAAAAAGAGAAAAGAATAATGAAAATTTAAAAAGGCTTTAAAACAGCTACACAGATTCATTGAATGTGAAGAACTACACGTGTGATAAATACCTATTTGCCAAAGATGCACATTCAGAGGAATTGCCTACTTTGGTCAGCTGCAGCTTGCTTGATGGGAGAAGCCACAATAGCCAGATCATGCTCTGTGCTCCAGCCTGGGTCCTTCAGAGGCTTCAATAGGCCACTAAGAAACTGAGTTTCTGTGACTTAACACCTACGCATCCACCTTGGTGTCACAGAAATGCTGTTGAGGGTAGGAGCAAGAGAGAGCTTGTAACATGGTCCTGTATCCCTGACTTCTGTATGGAAATACTTCTCCTTACCAACTCATACATTGTATTTTTTTATGGAAACTAAAAATATTGCACTGAATGTATTTCTCTTTTTGCTTTGGACACTTGAAAGCTCCCATTGAACTGTGTGACCTTAGTAAGTGTGAAGTACTGTGCAAAGTATATTTTTAGGAATTGTGGCTTCAGTGTCTTGTTCTGATGGTTGCTAATCAATTACTCTTTTTTGTCTATTGCATACAGATTTCAAAGCACCACAAATCCTATTTGGAAAAATAATAGAGATATAAATGAAAAAAAGGTGATGTTTGGTGAGAGAACGGCTGATGTGGAGTTGAGCAAGAGGAGATATGAATAAAAAAGCTGAGATGGGAGGGGAGTAGGCTTTGAATATTGAAGAAATGTGGGGAATGAGATGGGGGAAGGGATAAGAAATTAATGACAGGATCAAGATTTGAGAGAGTGTTAGCAAAGATAGTGTAGTGAAATCTGAGCAGTGAGGACAGCCCAGGAAGAGGGAGGAATTTCCAGCCATACCCCAGGGCAGTCTAATCACCACATCTTATTTAGTTAGTAATTTTTTTTGTCTGGGTATTTTAAAGATTTTTCTCTTTATCCTTTTCATTGTGACATGTCAACTTTTGTTGATCTGTGTCAATCCTGCTTTGTGCTCAGAGCAAACTTTTAATGTGAGAATTAATGTCTCTCTTAAATCCTGGAAATGTTCTACTTTTCTCTCTCAAGTATTACTTCTTTGCTATCCTCCATGTTTCTTAGTGGATTTTTCTGACAATTATCTCTGTTATGGCTATCCTACAGCTCACTTCCTCTGAGTCCATTCTTACACTGTGTCCAGTTTCTTGTACACTTGCCTATTGAGTTTACTTCAATGACTATATATTTAATTTTCAAGGTTTCTAATTAGTTTTTCAAGAGTTTTTTGTTGTTTTAACTTCTGCCTGATTTTGTCTCATACTTTCTGTCCCTTTATTGGTGATACTTCTTCTCACTGAGGACCTTAGATATATTTATTTAAAGTTATTTTTAGACTACAATTTTACTTTTGTTTGGGGTGAATTCATGGAGTTTTTTATTAGTTTGTTTTAGGTCTTTTATCAAATTTGATTTCCTCATGTGCATCGGTATTTTTGTTTGCAGGCTTATCTTAAGAGAGAGGTCTTGGCGATGGACTCTGAAAAACAAACTGAGGGTTCTGGGGGGGAGGGGGGTGGGAGGATGGGTTAGCCTGGTGGTGGGTACTGAGGAGGGCACGTTCTGCATGGAGCACTGGGTGTTATGCACAAACAATGAATCATGGAACACTACATCTAAAACTAATGATGTAATGTATGGGGATTAACATAAGAATAAAAAAAAAAAAAAGAAAGTAAATTGAAATTCATCTATAAGAAAATGGTGGGCCTAGTGAAAGGCAAGAGCAAGAGGAAGTCTGGAGTTGAAAGATGCAGTTATAAGTCCAAAGCCATGAGCCTTAATTATAGTAAGTGGTGAACAAATATTGCTTAATGGATAAATAAAATGATAAAGGAATGAAAAAAAAAAAGAGGGAGGTCTTGGCCCACCTCCCTACCTACACACACATACACTATTTCACTTAGGATGCATTTGACTTCCTGTAAGAGGAAATCCAACCAGCACTAGTTAGACCATATGACATGTACTATTTACTTTAGGAGTACAGAGGCTGGGTGGTCCAAGGGTCAATGAGTGGTCCAACAACATCAGGATTCCAGGTCAGTATCTTTCCCTTTCCTCAACAGTGGCAAGAGGCTGTCTTGGCTTCAGGCATCCTGTCATTACATAATACATCCCAGGTGAGATGGGAGATATAAGCAGAAGACAGCAGCTTTTTCCCCACAAACGCTTTTTTGGGAAGAAAACCTTTCCCAGAAGCCCTGAGGGGTGAGCCTGATATGGGTCTTTTACCTGGTGTTTAACACATATACTATCTACCTACTAGGCAAGAACAAAACTCTCAGGCATCCCAGACTAATGGAGAGCTTAGCAAGACAGCAGTTCCAGCTTCCACTCACCCTTTTGGATTTCCCTTCCAATTCACATCCATAGACTGTCATCTCAATTTTGAACTTGGCTATAATTTTTTTTTTTTTACATTTCTTTTTATATTTCATCTGTCATTACTATGTGCTCAAGATGGGAGGAAAGGAAGGGGGCTTCAAACTATGTACTTACAATGCTATCTGGATCCAAGTTCCACTCTTCTTTCTATTTTGATTATGGGATGTGAGTCCTATGTTGGGTAAATGATCAAACTACACAAATAACTTGGTTTGAAGGATGTGGACCAGAGGGATAAAGAGAGAGTCACCTTTTATAATCCTTATGGATGTGTGAGGCTTAAAACAGGTGAAGCTCAAATCAGCAAGACACAAACACCCTCAATAAGATACATATTCAGCTTAGAAGGACACACCCGCCCTTTGAGCTTATTAACACTTGAGGGCGGAGACTGTAGCTCAAATATATTTTCCATATGACTTGAATTCCAAAATCAACCTCTAAAGCCATGAATTTCTGTTACTTAGACCTTGAATTAGCTTCACTATGGCAATTGTGAGGATCAGTATTTAATCTTGGTTAATTTAACTGGAGTGTGATTTCCTACTTGGAAACAATTGGGGTAGGATATGAATACCTTGAACCATGGAACCCTTTTGCCTGCCCAGTGGGAACTTGATGTACACCCCACAAGGCATGGAGTCAGGAAGGTGGAGGGACCCAGGGCCTTGTCTGTATCTCTCCCTCCGGAGGGCCTATGTTACAGATACAGCACCAAGTAGATAACACACTTCGTTTAACCGGCAGCTATTTGTCAGTCGCTGGCTTTTCTAAGCCTGCTAGAAGAGTTTTGGAGCAAAGGTGGAGCTGTTTCTTTTTCTTTTTAAAGATTTTATTTATTTATTTGAGAGAGAATGAGAGAGAGCACATGAGAGGGGGGAGGGTCAGAGGGAGAAGCAGACTCCCTGCCAAGCAGGGAGCCTGATGCGGGACTTGATCCAGGGACTCCAGGATCATGACCTGAGCCGAAGGCAGTCGCTTAACCAACTGAGCCACCCAGGCGCCCAAAGGTGGAGCTGTTTCTAAGATTCTTTCAAAGGCTTTGTTTTCAGAACTCATTTCCCCTTGTTTCTTTCAAAGGAAAAGAAAGTTCTGTACAACTTACGTACTAACAGTTTTTCCAAGGGAATTGGAATTCAGCATTTCAAAGACCTTGTTTTCAGAATTTTTTTCTTTCCACTTTTTCCCTGCCAAAAACAAAAAGCTCTACGCAGTTTACCAAGGAAGTTCTCCCGAAGGTATTGGACGGTAGCTCGGGATAGGGCCGCGTGACGCGCCCCATTGCCAATTGCTTCCGGCTTCCGGTGTGCTGCTGTTTAAGGGGGAGGGGCTTTGGCGGAGACTGTGGGCTGCCGTGGGGGTGTCACTACCCGGTCCTCACAGTGCGCAGGCGCCTCCTCGGGCCGTGAGCTTCGGGCTGCTGCTCAGGCCTCGTCTAGTCTTCTGAGCGCGTCCACCTTCACGTCCCCGTCCGTGTCGTCCCTGGCCCGAAGACCTGCACCCCACCTGCGCGCCCGACGCTGTGCTGGGCTTTGGGAGCCAAAGCCTGATCTAGTCGCCCTTGGTGAGTTGGGCTGTAGCTCACAGCCGCTTGGGCTGAGTCTTCTCGTTTCCCTTGGCCACTTTTAAGGAGCTAGCGTTGTGTGCAGCCCCCAGCTGCTGTGCTAATTGCACGTAAATGATTGAGCTCCCACAGAGGGTGGGAAAAGCAGACCGACAGTTTACCTCGCTTTAAGGACCTAGGTACGGAGGTGTAGGAAGTGAGCCTATCAGGGCTGTGCAACCGCGGGAGGGGTCGTCGTCGCGTTGCTTTAGGGGGTCTGCTATAGTCTAGAGCAGTGGCGAAACATGGCCCCAACTTAGCCTGCCACCTGTTGTAAATTACTGGCCCTCAGTCGCAGTCATTTGTTGGCTTACATTTTCTATCGCTATTTTCACTCCTAAGTCGGGTATTTGCACCAGAGATGGTATGGCCCGCAAAGCGCCAAGTATTGGCTGTCTGGCCCTTTGAAGCAAAAGTTTGGTCTTCAGCCTATTGAGAAGAAACTTAAGACTTCTGGGAGAGCCCTGAGAGATTCAGGGAAGCTTCCTGCAGTCCATCTGGCATCCCTTCTGTCTGTTCTGGGTGTGTGAGATCCGAGTGATGCTTATTCACTTACCAAGATAAATCTAAGTGCACTTAACTTTACCTGGGTCTGACAGCCTGAGTGAGGTTCATAGTTTACCTGAGCCCCAGTAATTCCCTCCAAAAGATGTTCTGTCACTAGGAAAGGACAGAACTAAAGAAGATACTGTGATATTAGCAGCAGTAAAATATTTGTGATTATTTGCATCTTTGTGAGGGTTTTGGGGTATTACGTTATTCACTTTGGTGACATCTGCCAAACATAGGAAAGCCTGTAAAACCCCTTGACCACTCATCCTAACACCTTTGTACCAGCTCCTCCTCAGTGGCCCCAAGGTCATGGAACACAGTGGAGCTGCAGGCTGCCACAGTTGTGAGTTCAAGGCAATCCTCAAAAGCTGTGCCTATGGGAAAATGAGCTGGGTCTTTCTCCTCCTTTGGGTTTCTGCCCATTCATTCCCTGCTCCAGGTGAAACAGCCGAGGCAATAGGGTGCACAGAATGTGTAGTATATCTACATGGGGTGAATGAATCAGTGGGAGCATTGCCAGGTCTGCTCCACCTAAGGAGTTCCGGAGTGTGCTTGTTCAGGATATGGTTTTTCCTTCATAACCCAAGGTTATTCTCTAGGATTATGGTGTATCTCTCAAACAACGGTAAAGAAAATTTACTTGAAGCTTGAAAATAAGGCAAAAATACAGGAATTTTAAATGGCTAACAGGCTCAACCAAGGGGCATCTGGGTGGCTCAGTCGGTTAAGCATCTGACTCTTGATTTCGGCTCAGGTCATGATCTTGGGCTCTGCTCAGTGGGATGCCTGCTTGGGATTCTCTCTCTGCCCTCCCTGCTTGTGCTCTTTCTCAAGTAAGTCTTAAAAAAAAAAAAAAAAAAGGCTCACCCAAGGATAATTTGTTTATGAGATGCTACTGTGTTTGACCTTGTGTTTTACCATTTATTAGAGCTCAGACATTGTAAAGTTACATGCTGACTTGAGTTCTGCTTGATAGGAAAAAAAACAAATTATGGTTTTATTGCTCTGTAGGACAGTAACTAGTTTCACATATGGCATAGCAATTATTTTTAAATATATTTTTTTGTTTTGTTACTTTTTTCCCTGAAAATCTTATTCAAGCATTCTTTTTTTTTTTTTTAAATCCCTTTTATTGAAAACTGTGCAAGCCTGTTCCTCACATACTCTTGGAAGCAGCTCTACCACCTTACTGGCATGTACTTGGAGCAAAAGGCAGGCCCAACTCTGTAATTTTAAGCCTCTTCTCCTTTAATGTACTCTGACTTCCCATTGGCCAAGGTAAATCACATCAAACTCAAGGGCAACGAACTTCTCGAAAGGAGGTGGGAATAAATATTACCTGAACAAGTGTCTAACTTACTATAACAGTTAAGTTTATGTGTCAACTAACTGGTCCATGGGATGCCCAGATAGCTGGTTAAACATTATTTTGGTGGTGGTGGTGGTGGGGGGGGGTCTGTGAGGGTGTTTCCCAAAGAGATTAGCATTTGAATTAGTAGACTGAGTACAGCTGATGGCCCTCCTCAGTGCAGGTGGGTATCCTCTAATCCATTGAGGGCCTGAATCCAACAAAAATGCAGAGGGAGGGAGGATTCTTTCTCTGCCTGAGTGCTGAGCTGAGCATCAATCTTCTGCCCTTTGCCTTCAGATTCAACTGGAATCTACACCATCAGCTCTCTGGCTCACAGGCCTTTGAACCACACTACTGGCCTTCCTGGCTTCTCTAGCTTGCAGGCGGCAGATCATGGAACTTCTCAGCCTCTGTAATTGCGTGGGCCAATACCTTATTACATATATTGGCTCTGTTTCTCTGGAGACCCGTGACTAATACACCTGCCACAGTGAATGAGCTGGAGAATTTCATTAACAGAACCCATTACAGATTCTTAGAACAAATAAAAAAGATCATGTGCTATACAAAATATAAACGCATATGAACTGACTTCTCAGCAAAAGCAAATTGCAAACTGCACCTCCGTGAATGTGTATCACAGACTTCGTTGAGCATAGTGGAGATGATAAGTAAATTCAGCCAATCCACACATGGTAATGCCGTAATCTTGCGCTGGCATCATGTAGAGATTTTTTTTTTTTTAATGAATGCCAGTTGTATGTAACTTTGCAGGAGGTAAACAGATATAGGTGATATAACTATGTTTATAAAAGACTAAGCTTATACCCATTATGAAAACATCTAGGGGGGCGCCTGGGTGGCTCAGTCGTTAAGCGTCTGCCTTCGGCTCAGGTCATGATCCCAGGGTCCTGGGATCGAGCCCCGCATCGGGCTCCCTGCTCTGCAGGAAGCCTGCTTCTCCCTCTCCCACTCCCCCTGCTTGTGTTCCCTCTCTCGCTGTCTCTCTCTATCAAAAAAAAAAAAAAAAAAAATCTTTAAAGAAGAAAACATCTAGGACGGAACAGCAAATTTGAATCAGACAGAGGTAGGAGACTACAGCCTGGGAGCCAAATACAGCCCACCCCCCATTTTTTGTAAATAAAGTTTTCTTGGAGTCCAGTCATGGGCCTTCCGTTATGAGTGGTCTGGGGCTGCTTTTGTGCTACAACTGCAGGGTCAAATGGGTGGAACAGAGATCACAGGGCCCATGAAATCTAAAATAGTTTGTCTCCGGCCTTTCACAGAAAATCTTGTTGACCCCTGATCTAGAAGGATACCACAGGTGTGATTTTTACCTGCTCTTAAGTTGCCTCTGGAGACACCACAGCCTGCACAGCCAGCGAAGTGACGGCAAGGACAGCAGGACAGGCCTTGCGAATGCCCCAGCCTGTGACAAGTGGAGCCTGCTCGGAGATGTGGGGCAGGGTCTGCTCGAGGGCCTACTCCTCCCTTCCGGCTCCTCCTCAGGCTTCCTAGAAAAATGTTTCCTGAAGGGAAAAATGTTATGGGTATCACCATCCCTCAAGAATTAGGAAGGTTCACCTCTATTATACATCTTGAGCTGAAAACAAGAGCTATTTATGGGAAGATGTGAAAAACTCGATTTGCAGCAGTAGTGACGGGCACATGCAATGTCAGGCTGCTTTCTCTCCACTGACATTGCTGGGATTAAAAATAGCTGTTCTGTTTGTCCTTCAGCCTTGTATTGAACTGGAGCCTCTGAGCTGAGGTCTCCTTAGCTTCACGCTTAATGAAGCATAATTTATATTAATAGCAGCTATTAAATCTAGAGTGCTTAATAGGAATTTAGAGTGGAGGCCCTGAGTCACCGTGCTCCTCCAGTGTGGTCCCCAGAGAGCTGAGCTCAGGCCGCGAACGCCGGTGGCAATGAATCTTGGGCCTGGTGAGGTAAAGCAGCTGTGGAGGAGGAGCGGGGCTCAAAATCTCCAGCTCAGCCTGGAGTCTGTCCGGTCCCAGGTCTTGTGGCGGTCCCTTGGTGGTGTAACAGCAGACGTGCATTCAGATTTGGGTTGTGCTTTGTGACCTGGCTCTCTGAGCTTCAGCATGTTTTTTAGCCTGGGAAATGGTGGTATTTGAATGGGTATACTCTAAGAAATGGGAGTTGCTATCAAGAATCATAAGACACATAGAAATGAAGATTTGATACTGGTTCTGCACCTCAGTGTTTTCCCATCCTCCTATAAAACCAGCTCTATTGTAGATGTAATGTGGAAGGACTTTTGTAGAAAATTACTGTGGGAAACAAAATAGCTCTCTTTTAGACCTGAATTAGCAAACCTTTCCTTACTTGTCCAGGCTTCCTTCCATTAGCACACACTGTATTTGCATTTTCGCTGTGTTATAAATGCCCTCCTCAAATGTCTCTCTGCGCCCCCACCCACCATCCCACGGGTCCCTTACAGGTATTGGGAGAAGAAAATGTCTTTCTCATCTGTGACTTGCCATTGCTTCGCCCAGGGTCTGGCACCAACGAGGTGTGTGGTTATGGGGTTGCTGTGAGCACGGTTATTTTACAGTTAAGAAAACAGTTAAACACAGGGTCTAATTGTCTGGTTTGATACCATCCCTAGCTGCTTGTCCTTGGGCAGATCACTTAGTCCGTCTGGACTTCCAATTTCCACATCTGCAAAATGGGGTTAATAAAAGTATACCTCATAGGCTGTTGGGAAGATTAACTCTAAAAATAAGGCAGTTAGGGGACACCTGGGTGGCTCGGTTGGTTGAGTGTCTGCCTTTGGCTCGGGTCGTGGTCGCAGGGTACTGGGATTGAGTACCGCGTTGGGCTCCTTGCTCAGCGAGGAGCCTGCTTCTCCCTCTGCCTGCTGCTCCTTCTGCTTGTGCTCTGTCTTCTCTTTGTCTCAAATAAATATAAAATCTTAAAAAAAAAAAAAAAAAGGCACTTAGGACGTGCTTGTGCCCTCTGGTTATTTCTAGCAGAGCAGGAAAGAAGATGTCGATGCATAGGCTGTAGCTCCTTCTGTCAGTTGTGTACTCGGTGCGAAAGTCCTTTTCTGTGCTGGCCCGTGGGGCCGGTCCACGTGGTGGAGGCCTGGCTCTGTGCACAGCTTCTGCTCAGCACTCGGGTAAGTGGGAGACCTCAGCAGAATGTGGACCTTCTAAGAAATGACCAAGTTGGCAGCTTCCCTTTGGAGGATACTGTTTGAGGCAAGTCATTACAGCAACACCCTGGGTCCTTTTAAGCACGCCCAGGAGAAAATGCTTTTCACAGTCTATTAAAGCCCCGAAGCAGGAGGATTAATAACAGCTTTTGTCTGGGACTCAGGCAGCCCGCAGGAAGAGCGGCAGTGAAGACCTGGCCAGATGGAGGCCTGCGCATCCTCACTGAGCATCCCTTTCTAAGGAAGCAGTGGTGGGAGAGAGGGAGAGAATTCTTACTGATGTAGCCCACAGTGAGGAGCTCTGTTTCACGAACAAGCGGATGAGTCCGTAGACCATCCAGGGTGTCCAGTGCTTCTATCAGGTCGTTCTTCATTTCTGTGTTGCTGGCTTAACGCTAGTGATTCAGTGACGGAGGTGGGGCTCTTTGCTGGGCTGTGGACATCAAAACCAGAGTTCCCAGGACATTTGCTCTTCTGTGGTGTGCGGCTGTGTATGCCCTCTGGCCTGGCACTCCCCCGAGCTGCAGGGATCACTGGCGATCCTTGGGGCGAGGAGGGCCTGGACACTGGCAGAGCACTACACTGTGGAGTGACCTAGGGAGACTCAGGGGCAGGACAGTAATAGCACAGCTGACTCACAAGCTGCTTGTTTCCTGAGCAAGGCACAGGGTAAGGCAGTGGAGAGAAACATGGGAACAGAGTCCCCCATGCGCCCGGGAGTGGGCCCAGCTTTTGTGTGCCCTTTCCGGAAAATAATACAGGCTGATGATCACAAAAGTAGGTAAAAAGTTAGAGTGCCTAGGTGGTGCAGTTGGTTAAGCATCTGACTCCTGGCCTCGGCTCATGAGACCGAGCCCTGTGTTGGGCTCTGTGCTCAGCGGGGAGTCTGCTTGGTATTCTCTCTGCCTCTCCCTCTGCCCCTCCTACTTGGGTGCTCACTCTCTCTCTTTAAAATAGATAGATCTTTAAAAAAAAGTAGGTAAAAAGTAGATGTTTATTTAGAGGAAGAAAGAAATGACATCAAATTTCAGATTTTTTTTAAAAGATTTTATTTATTCATTTATTTGAGAGAGTGAGAGAGAGAGAGCACATGAGAGGGGGGAGGGTCAGAGGGAGAAGCAGACTCCCCGCCGAGCAGGGAGCCCGATGCGGGACTTGATCCAGGGACTCCAGGATCATGACCTGAGCCGAAGGCAGTCGCTTAACCAACTGAGCCACCCAGGCGCCCCAAATTTCAGATTTTTAAAAGCTGACAAAACTAGACAAATAATATTGTCCTTGAATTAACAGCTAGATGCCATTCTGTAATAATTTTTACTAACCTATTTTGGTAGCATATTTTTTTTTTTTAAAGATTTTATTTATTTATTTGAGAGAGCGAATGAGAGAGAGAGAGAGAGCACATGAGAGGGGGAGGGTCAGAGGGAGAAGCAGACTCCCTGCCGAGCAGGGAGCCCGATGCGGGACTTGATCCCTGGACTCCAGGATCATGACCTGAGCCGAAGGCAGTCGCTCAACCAACTGAGCCACCCAGGCGCCCGGTAGCATATTCTTTAATTGTCAATTTATGTAGGGACAATTTTGTAATGTCATTTACTGTGAGGACAGAAAGGTGATTCAGTCTCTCTTCTTGCATAGTTTATCAGACATTACTGTATATTATTGGTAGTTTAGGAAAACCTCTTTCATCCTCACGAATCCTTATAGTATGTCGTGGAAATGTGAGGATTGTTGTAAATTTGGAAAAAACTGCTATTTTCAGGATATGGATCGTATTTCCTTCTGCTTGTTTGTTTCTTGTTTGGTAGTATTCTGATCCTCATCATCTTCTATCTCTTCTGTTATTTCATGATCTACACTTTTTGGATACCATGATTCCTTCCTTGTCTTCATCTGGACCTCAACATTTTAGTCTAAAGTGATGTGAGAGGTTTGGACATATTGACATCTCTCCTAGTCTGTCTTTTAGTTGGTATTTTTGGCTTCCATTAGGATACTTCCTTTCTGTTGTATTTGAGTTTTGGAATGATCATTAATTCTGGAAAAAACACAAAATTGATCTGTAATTAAGGAACACACAAAGAAATCCAAATACGTTTTTAAATACTAGTACTTTGTATTTAACTGCATAATTGTGAAATCAGCTTACTTTTAGACAATATATTTTGACTGTGTTGGGGTTTTTCCAGGCAAGTTTCTTCAGGTCCTTCTCTTGCATCAGTGATAATTTTTTTTTTCTTTAAAGATTTTCTTTAAATTCAAGTTAGTTCACATTCATCAGTGGTAATTTGTGTGCAGTTTTATCTGAAACTTGCAGATTTTTTGGAGGAGAAATTGTGTTAGATACTCTGTGATACATGGGGATGTTTAAAACGTGCTATTTCCTACATAGACATGTTTTCTGTTTGTAGTATTGCTGTAGGTTTGTGCCTTACAGCGCAAGAATTAAGATAAAATTTATTTTGTTGCATTTCCATAAAAAAGAATTTTAAAATGTGTGCCAAATGTATAGTTGTGTGTACAACATTATTAAATGTATTCCTGAGGAGAGACCTTTTTATCTAGTGGCACTATCTAAGATAGTGTGGATAGGCACTGAAGCCTTTGCTGGTAACTAATCTTCCTGTGGTTGTACGATGGAGCTCTGACTCCATGCATTTTGAACTTGATTTCTCTTCCATCCCCAGGTGCTGTGGAACACGTTTATGCCATCATACAATCTCTGGACTTGCACCTTTGTACAAGATGCTGGAGGAGTCGGCCAGTGGGTGGTAAGAGTATTTCCTGAGAATGACTGCACAGCCCTTTGTGAAATACCCACTAAACGATCCCACAGCTGTTCCAATGCCAACTCCAGGAAGGGAAATGACACAGAGGGGAAGTCAGCTGGAGAAAGATGGCATTATTAACCAACTATGTTTAAATGTCTTATTTTTGACAAATCATGTGACCATGAGAACACATTGCTGGGGCTGTTGTCAGGGCCTTGGGAGGGGACTGGGCAAGTGAGGAGCATTGAGGAAAGGGGCCTCAGCTTTGTGGGGGAATCCACCTCTGTGGGCCCACAGGAGCTCATCCAGGAGGGAGGGAGCAGGGGAGATAGGCTAGGAGACAGGCCACACAGGGTGATATGATGGGTCCGTGTCAGAGGGTAGCAAGGTCAGTGGAGAAGCAGAGAGGAGGGACCCAGGTCAGCTGGGAGGGCAGGGAAGGCATCCTTGAGGAGGTGGTGTCCAAGCTGAATGATGGCCACTGCTTAGCCAGATGAACAGATGAGAGAGGCATTTCAGGTAGAGGGCACAGTGAGAGCAAGGGCCCAGAGGTGTGGGTGTATGCAGAGTCCAGGGATGCACAAACCCTTTGGTATGGCTGGAATTCAGAGTACCAGGAGAGGAAAGTGGCTTAATAGAATAGTAGAGGTGGGATGGCAAAGGACCTAGAGACCATGGTAAGGGGAGGATGGGCCCTGGGAGGCACTGGAAGATGCAGGTGTGATTTGTATTTGGAAGGCTCACTTGAAGCTGGGTTGAATTGGAAAGGAGTCAGAAGAGACTGTGCTGGTGCATAGCGTGGGGGAGAGTGGCTATGTGTGAGAAGAGTAGGTCTGTGTATTAGAAAAAAATAAGGTATGAGGGGAAAAATGAAAACTTCGGATAAGTGGGGATTTCCAAGAATAACAACCCAGGTATCTGGGTTGATGGGGATGTCAAGTGAGGGGACAGAGGAAGAGAAGCAGATTGGTTGGAGGAAGATGAGGGGCTGCTTGAGGTTCTTACAGTGATGATGCCCCATGAAGGGGCCTCAGATACACCCACACTGCTGGTAAGGAATCTGCTCTAAGTGGTGACTTTTGCAGTCAGTGAAGCCAAAAGCAGGCATGAGCTACTCGAAGGAGACAGCGTGATGTGAAAGAATCAAGGGCATAGCACCAAACCCTGAAACACTAATACTGAAGACAAAAAAAAAAGTATGTATAGAACACTCGGAAGAAATGGTAAAGTGTAGGAGAAAGATCAGACTCCAGGGAATTTTCCTGAATTTGAGCATGACCTAGAAAAAGATAGAATTAGGCAGAGCTTTCAAGGAATACTGGATGGTTGGGGAAGCCCAAATAAAGGCAAGCATGTTTTCCTTTTTACAGTTTCAGGTGATTTTCCATGTTGGCATCATCTGGTGATTGGAGGGGAAAACTACCATTCTCTTGTTATTTTTTCTCGGCGGGACTGGAGGGGATATAAAACCATAACATTCTCAGTATCTGAGGCAGACATTCCATGAAATTAGTAGAGAATATGGACAAATACCAGATATGGAGGTTTTTGCCTAAAATTATCCTGGCACTATCTCTGTGGCCTAAAGTGTGAACCCAGCTTTTGCATATACATTTGAATTTACTAATGACATTATTTAACTCCTATGATAATAGTTTTGTGTTTTGCATTCTATGTAGATGAATATAGATACTTGTTATCTCAGTTAATTAGCCAGAATAATGCTATGTAATTTAACACAGCAGAAGTTTATTTCCCAATCGTAATTCCTCTCTGCCATGGGTCACTTGGAGTTCTGCTCCATAAGGCTATTCAGGGGTCCAGGCTGACAGAAGGTGGATCATCTTGAAGCGCCACCATCTGGAACACTCGGCTTCCTTAGTCCCCTGAACAGAAAAAAAGAGAGCTGCTGTGTTGTGCCCTATAGCTCGACAATGCTTTGTTCCGGAAGGGATATGGACGACTTTGATGTCTAGCCCTTCGGCCAGGACAGGTCACACAGCCCCATCTAACTGTCTAGGGGTGGGGATGTAGAGGAGTACATCCATATATGATAGGCGGTGTATGTCTCTGCAACACCCAATATTGTATAAATCCAAATTACCCCCAAACAGTTTAGGTCAAAAAATATCTTACAATTAATATGAACAAGTATCTGTAAAATGCTTTTACTGGAAATCATCTAAATAAATACAAATGGAAATGCATCTATATAATTTTCCAATGTCTGGTTTCATTGGAAGCAATTTTTTTTTTAAAACCCTAGTAATTTAGATTTTGACATAATATTTTTAATATTAATTGTAATACCACATTGGCATTCCACTTATATATTTTCTGATATTAATTCAAGAGTAACTAGAGTATTTTTTATTGTCATTTTTATATGAAAATAAGTGTAGGAAATTCAGAAAATTACAGTCATAAAAAGTTTTAGCTATTTTGCTTTTGCTGTAAAACCCAATCTTAGCATAATTTAAGTATGTCATGAAATGTCTCTATCTTTGCTTTCTGTAGTAAGTGCAACAAATACTAAGAAGATAAAACACATAGTCACATAAGAAATTGAGTTTCAACAAAAACTTAATTCAACAGATTTTTTTCTCATTCCAATTTATAAGGAAATTACTAGACTGTCAAATGTTAAATTTCCCAGTTTTATTATACAATCATTTTTATTTGGAAGGAAAAGCATTCAATACAAAGTACCTATCTCTGGAATTCCTAATCCTTTGGAGAAAATAAAGCTCATATGTAAGATTTTTTTGTTGTTGTTTAAAAGAAAAGTCAGGGGATAGTTTCATTTCCCTTTCTTGGCTCAGAATCCACCATTTCATAGGCCAAGATTGAAAGTGACACGTTTTCTTCATTTTTTTTTTTTTTTTTTTTTAAGGATTTTTAGGGGCAGCTGGGTAGCTTAGTTGGTTAAGCATCTGACTCTTAACTCAGGTCTTGATCTCAGGGTTGTGAGAGCAAGCCCCTTGTTGGGCTCCATGCTGGGCATGGAGTCTACTTAAAAAAAGGATTTTTAGCTGCATGTAAAGAGAAGCACTCCTTTATTTCTTCTTTACACACACATGAGACTTCTGATACCCACATGTGTGGGTTTTCCACACAGCAAGCAATTGTCTGTGACACCAGCTGGGTGTCCTGTAATTCACTTCAATTCAAACACCATCCACTTGGAGTCAGTCAGATCCCACATGCTGAGGGCTCAGTCCCACAAGACTGCCCAACTTCAGATGCCAATCACAAGTCCCAGCTTCTCACCTGGGCTTCTGACTGATTGGTTATAAATCAAGGTCCCCTCAGCCCCCTCCTTGGGCTTGATCATTTGCTGGAATGGCTCACAGACTCTGGGAAACTGTTATGTTTACGGGTTTATTACGAAGAATGCAATAAAGTATACAAATGAAAAGCCAGATGAAGAGATACATAGGATGAGGTCTGGAAGGGTCCTGAGCACAGGAGCTCCTACCCCTGTGTGACTGGAGTATGCCATCCTCCTGGCCTGCAGGTGTGTTCACCAACCCAGATGCTCTCTGAACGCAGTATTATAGGGGTTTTTATGGAGGATCACATAGGCTTGATTGACCATTAACTCAACCTCCAGCCCCTCTCCCCTTCCTAGAGGATGGGGAGTGGGACTAAAAGTTCTAGGCTTCTAATCATGGCTTGGTCTTTCTGGTGACCAATTCCAGGAGCCCACCAAGTAACCTCAGTAGAAGAGAAGATTCTCCTATCACCCAGGAAATTCTGAGCCCTGTGTCAGGAATAGGGTCCAAGACCAAATATTAGAACAAAACATGCTTTCAGTGTTCTTATCACTTTAGAAACTACAAGGGTATAGGAGCCGTGTGTCAGGAACTTGTGGCTCTTTACAAAGAGTTGCATGGAGTTTGTTTTTTTTTCCTGGTCAGAATATATTTATTTTTAAGAAAGCTTTTTAAAAGTTTTTTTAACATTTTATTATTTTATTTTAATTCCAGTATGGTTAACATAGTGTTATATTAGTTTCAAGTGTACAATGTTGTAATTCAACAATTCTATACATTATTTAGTGTTCATCACGTTAAGTGTACTCTTTAATCCCCTTCATCTACTTTAGCCCTCCACCCACCTCCCCTCTGGTAACCATCAATTTGTTCTCTATAGTTAAGAGTTTATTTCTTGATTTGTCTTTTTTTTTTTCTTCGTTTGTTTTGTTTCTTAAATTCCACATATGAATGAAATCATATGGTATTTGTCTTTCTCTGACTTGACTTTGCTTAGCATTATACCCTCTAGTTCCATTTATGTTGTTGAAAATGGCAAGATTTCATTCTTTGTTATGACTGAATAATATTCCATATATATACACTTACCACATCTTCTTTATCCATTCTTCTATCAGTGGACACTGGGCTGCTTCCCTAATTTGGCTATTGTAAATAATGCTGCAATAAACATAGGGTTGCATATATCCTTTTGATTTAGTGTTTTTTGTATTCTTTGGGTAAATAGCCAGTAGTGCAATTACTGGGTCATATGGTAATTCTACTTTTAATTTTTTGAGGAACCTCCATACTGTTTTCCACAGTGGCTGCACCAGTTTGCATTTCTACCAACAGTGCACAAGTGTTCATTTTTCACCACATCCTCTCCAACACTTGTTTCCTGCGTTTTTGATTTGAGCCATTCTGACAGGTGTGAGGTGATATCTCATTATGGTTTTGATTTGCATTTCCCTGATGATGAATGATGTTGGGCATCTTTTCATGTGTCTGTTTGCTATCTGTATGTTTTCTCTGGGGAAATGTCTGCTCATGTCTTCTGCCTATTTTTAAATTGGATTATTTGGTTTTTGCGTGTTGAGTTATATGACTTCTTTATATATTATGTGTATTAACCCTTTATTGAATATGTCATTTGCAAATATCTTCTCCCATTCAGTATGTTGTCTTTTAGTTTTGTTGGCTGTTTCCTTTGCTGTACACAATCTTTTTATTTTGATATAGTCTCAATAGTTCATTTTTGCTTTTGCTTCCCTTGCCTCAGGAGACCTATCTAGAAAGATGTTAGGACCAATGTCAGAGACATTGCTGCCTGTGCTCTCTTCTGTGATGTTTATAGTTTCAGGTCTCATATTTAGGTCTTTAATCCATGTTGAGTTTCCTTTTGTGTATTGTGTAAGAAAGCAGTCCAGTTTCAGTGTTTTGCATGTAGTTGTCCAGTTTTCTTGAAGACCATTTGTTGAAGAGGCTGTCTTTTTCCCATTGCATATTCTTGCCTCCTTTGTTGATAATTAATTGACCATGTAATTGTGGGTTTATTTCTGGGCTCTCTATTCTGTTCCATTGATCTGTGTATCTATTTTTGTGCCAGCATCATACTGTTTTGATTACTACAGCTCTGTAGTATATCTCAAAATCTGGAATTGTGATACCTCTAGCTTTGTTTTTCTATTGATATGACTATTTGGGGTCTTTAGTGGGTTCCATATAAATTTTAGGATTGTTCTAGTTCTGTGAAAAATGCTATTGGTATTTTGATGAGGATTGCATTAAATTTGCAGATTGCTTTGGGTGGTATGTTCATTTTAACAATATTTGTTCTTCCATTCCATGAGCGTGGAACGTCTTTTCCTTTGTGTCATTTTCATTTCTTTCATCAAAGTTTTATAGTTTTCAGAGTACAGGTCTTTCCTCTCCTTGGTTAAGTTTATTCCTAGGTATCATTGTTTTTGGTGCAATTGTAATTGGGATTGTTTTCTTAATTTCTTCTGCTTCATTATTAGTGTATAGAAATACAGTGGACTTCTGTATGTTCATTTTGTATCCTGTGACTTTAGTGAATTCATTTATTGGTCCTAATAGGGTTTTTGTTTTGTTTTGTTTTTTGGTGGACTCTCTAGGGTTTTCTAGATATAGTATCAGGTCATCTGCAAATAGGGAAAGTTTTACTTCTTACCAATTTAGATGCCTTTTACTCCTTTTTCGCATATGATTGGTGTGGGTAGGAGTTTCAGTGCTATGTTGAATAAAAGTGGTGAGAGTGGACCTCCTTGTCTTGTTCCTGATCTTGGGGGAAGAACTCTTCAGTTTTTCCGCATTGAGTATGATGTTAGCTATGGGCTTTATTATGTGGAGATAAGTCCCCTCTAAACCTACTTTCTTGAGGGTTTTCATCATGAATGGATGTTGTACTTTGTCAGAAGCTTTTTCTGCATCTATTGAAATGATCGTATAGTTTTTTTTTTACTTTTAGACAAATTACATTTTTAAAAATTTTATTATGTTAATCACCATACATTACATCATTAGTTCTTGATGTAGTGTTCCATGATACATTGTTTGCGTATAACGCCCAGTGCTCCACACAGAACGTGCCCTCTTTAATACCCATCACCAGGCTAACCCATCCCCCCACCCCCCTCCCCTCTAGAACCCTCAGTTTGTTTCTCAGAGTCCATAGTCTCTCATGGTTCGTCTCCCCCTCTGATTCCCCCCCTTCATTTTACCCTTCCTACTCTTCTTTTTTTTTTTAATATATAATGTATTATTTGTTTCAGAGGTACAGGTCTGTGATTCAACAGTCTTACACAAATGATCATATAATTTTTATCCTTTCTCTTGTTGATGTGATGTATCATCTCATGTTGATTGATTTGTGAATATTGAACTACCCTTGTATCCTAGGAATAAATACCACCTGATTGTGGGGAATAATTTTTTTAATGTATTGGTGGGTTTGGTTTGCTAATATATTGTAGAGGATTTTTGTATCTATGCTCAGGGATATTGGCCTATAGTCTCTTTTTTGTGGCAACTCGATCTGGTTTTAGTTTCAGGGTAGTGTCCTTATAGAATGAATTTGGAATTTTTCCTTCCCCTTCTATTTTTTGGACTAGTTTGAGAAGACTAAGTATTTTAATTCTCTTTTTAAATGTTTGGTAGAATTTACCTGTGAAGCTGTGTGGTCCTGGACTTTTGTTTGTTGGTAATTTTTTGATTACTGATTCAGTTTCATTGCTGTTAATTAGCATGTTCAAAATTTCTATTTCTTCCTGATTTAGTTTTGGGAGGTTATGTATTTCTAGGAATTTAGCCATTTCTTCTAGGTTGTCCAATTTGTTGGCATATAATTTTTCATAATATTTTCTTACAGTCCTTTGTGTTTTTGTTATTTCTCCTCTTTCATTTTTGATTTTATTTGAGTCCTCTCTCTTTCTTTCCTTTTTCTTTTTGATGAATCTGGCTAAACATTTTCAGTATTGATGATCTTTTAAAAAAACCAGCTCCTGGTTTCATTGATCTGTTCTGGTTTTTTAGTTTCTATTTCATTTATTTCTGCTTTAATCTTTATTATTTCTTTCATTCTGGTTTTGAGTTTTGTTTGTTCTTTTTCTAGCTCTGTTAGGTGTAAGGTTAGGTTGTTTATTTGAGCTTTTTCTTGCTTCTGGAGGTATGCCTGTGTTGCTATAATCTTCCCTCTTAGAACAGCTTTTGTTGCATCCCAAAGATTTTGGACTGTTGTCTTTTTATTTGTCTCCATGTATTTTTTTGATTTCCTCTTTGATTTCTTGGTTGACCCATTGATTGTTTAGTAGCACATTACTTAACCTCCATGTATTTGTGGTCTTTCCAGATTTTTTTTTTGTGGTTGATTACTAGTTTCATAGCATTGTGGTCAGAAAAGATGCATGGTATGACTTCGACCTTTTTGAATTTGTTGAGGCTTGTTTTGTGGCATAATAGGTGATCTATTCTGGAGAATGTGCCATATGCACTTGAAAGAATGTATATGCTGCTGTTTTAGGATGGAATGTTCTGAATGTATCTCTTAAATCCATCTGGCCCAATGTGTCATTCAAAGTCACTGTTTCCTTAATGTTTTTCTGTTTGGATAATATATCCATCAATGTAAGGTGCTGTAGTCCCCTACTATTATTGTACTACTATCAAGTACTTCCTTTATGTTTGTTGCTAGCTGCTTTGTGTATTTGGGTGCTCCCATGTTGGGTGCATAAATATTTACAATTGTTATATCTTGTTGGATTATTCCCTTTATGATTCTTGAATGCCTTTTGTCTCATGTTACACTTTGTTTTACATTATTATTATTATTATTATTTACAGTCTTTGTTTTAAAGCCTATTTTGTCAGATGTAAGTATTGCTACCCGGCTTGTTTCTCACTTCCATTTGTGTGATTAGTGCTTTTTCATCCTTCACTTGCAATCTGTGTTTTAGGTCTTTTGTAGGCAGATATAGATGGGGTCTTGGGTTTTTTTTTTTTAATCCATTCTGTCACCCTGTGTCTTTTCACTGGAGCATTTAGTCCATTAACATTTAAAATAATTATTGATGGGTGTGTACTTATTGCCATTTTGTTACTTGCTTTATGGTTGTTTTTGTAGTTCTTCTTTTTTCCTTTCTTCTCTTGCTCTCTTCTCACATGGTTTGTTGGCTTTCTGTAGTGATCTACTTGGATTCCTTTCTCCTTATGTTTTGCATATCAATTCTGGTTCTTGATTTGTGGTTATCATTAGGTTTGTAAATACCATCTTCTGCCTATAGCAGTCTATATTGTTGGTCACTTAAGTTTGAGCCCATTCTTTACTCCTCTTCCTCCCACCTTTTTAGGTACATGGTGGCCTACTTTATATCCTTTTATTTTGTGAGTCCCTTGACTAATTTTTTTATAGATACATATTTTTTCTGCTTTTGTGCTTCCTACATTTCTTACTTCTAATTATGGGCTTTCCATTCCACTCAGTGAATCCCCTTTAATATTTCTTGTAGGGCTGGTTTAGTTGTCACAAATTCCTTTAACTTTTGTTTGTCTGGGAAATGCTTTATCTCTCCTTCTATTCTTAATGATAGCTTTGCTGGATAGAGTACTCTTGGCTGCAGATTTTTTCCTTTCAGCTCTTTGAATACATCATGCCACTCTCTTCTGGCCTGCAAAGTTTCTGGTGAAAAATCAGCTGATAGCCTTAGGGGTTTTCCCTTGTATGTAACTGTTTTCTTTTCTCTTGGTAATTTAAAAAATTCTCTCTTTATTACTACTTTTTGCCATTTTAATTACTTTGTTTTAGAGTGTACCTACTTGGATTGATTTTTGTTGGGGTCTCTCTGCTTCCTGGATCTGGATTTCTGTTTCCTTTCCCAGGTTTGGGAAAATTTCAGTTATGATTTCCAGGTGCATTTTCTATTCCCTTTTCTCTCTCTCCTCTTTTGGGATCCCTATGATGTAAATGTTATGCTTGATGTAGTCACAGAGTTCCCGGAGTCTGTTTTCATTTTGCATATTTTTTTTCTCTCATCTGCTTAGCTTGATTACTTTCTATTAATTGGTCATAGAGGTTGCTGATTTGTTCTTCTGCTTCCTCTAGTCTACTATTTTTTCCATCCAGTGTATTTCTTAGTTTCATTTATTGTGTGCTTCATCTCTGATTGGTTCTTTTTTTATCTCTTTGTTAAGGGTCTCACTGATGTCCCCCACTCTCTTCTCATGTCCCATGAGTATCTTTATGATCATGACTTTAATTTCTTTATCAGGCACATTACTTATCTTTGTTTCACTTAGGTCTCTTGCTGTGGTTTTTGTCCTGTTCTTTCATTTGGGACATAATCCTCTGTCTCCTCATTTTGTCTAAATCTCTGTGTCTGTTTCTGTGTGTTAGCAAAGTCATCTGTCTCCTGCTCTTGAAAGTAGTGGTCTTATGAACAGGAGGTTCTACAGGGTAGTGCCCTGTGGTGCCCTGCAGTGCAGTGTCCCTTGTTCACCAGACCTAGTGCTTCAGGGGTGTCGCCTATATTTGTTGCATGTGCCCTGTTACTGTGGCTCTGCCATTTTTTTCCTTCAGTCCTGTTATCTGCAGTGGCTCTCTTTGTCTGTTGTGGGTAATCTTGGTCCCTGTGGTTTAGTAGGCCAGTCTGGGGCCTCCTTGGACTTAAGTCAGACCAGGCATTTGCCAGAGATGCAGTATCACCAAACTGCAGGGGACTTTTCTTGTGTTGTCCCCTGAGAAGATTTGGTTGGTGGGCAGGGCCTGTAGTCAGAGCAGCTTTCTGCCCCCAGTCTACTGCTGGGGCTGTAGTCAGACTGGTGTGTGTGGTTATCTTTCTCTCTCCCCAGGGCAGGAGTCACTTTGGAGTAGTGCTGGCCCCTACTGGGGCTGCTTGCATACTGCCAGCCTTGTGGAACCACTTTAGATGGGTTCCAGTTAAGAGTGTATTGGAGGGCATGGTTCTGGGAGGTATCGTGTTAGAAAGGTTTGCACTGGTCTTCTGAGAGAGGGAACGTGAAGCACCAGGGCTGAGGCAGGCCAGGTTGGAGGGGGTTGATCCTCCGAAGTGGGGGTGGGGTGCGGTGGGAAGTTAGGTAGTGAGTGTTAGTGCTGTGGTGATTCTTGCAGGTGGCTGTGTTTATACTGTGGGGCAGGGGAGGATAATTGTACCCACTAGCTCCTTTGTTCCCAGAGGAGTTTGCTAGTGATCTGTGTCCGTCCCGGACATGCTTTGAGATTAGTAAACAACTTTCCCTCTGTACACCCCAGGTGTTTTCAACCGGCTGCTTCTAGAAGCTCCATTTCCATGGTGCTATTTGTTGTGTTGTCTCTTTAAGGGTGGGGGCTCTGACTGAGCCACCCAGGCACCCAGTTGGAGTCCCCCACCCTTAAAGAGAGAACAACAAATAGCACCATGGAAATGGATCCTGGGGTCCTGGGATTGAGCTCTGCTGTTGGGCTCCCTGCTCAGCAGGGAGTCTGCTTCTCCCTCTCCATTTGCCCCTCCCCCATTCTCCTCTCTCTCTCTCTCTCTCTCTCTCAATAAATAAAATTAAAAAAATAAGGGTGGGGGACTTCATTTCCTCTTGCCTTCCTGACTCTCCCAGAACTAAGCTTGTGGACTTTTAAAATTCCAGCTGGTTGTAAGAGCTCATTAAATTTGGCCACTCTGGTTTTCATAGCCAAATGTTATGGGGTTTTCTCTTCCCTATGCGGGTTTCCCAGTGTGATAGTTTTGTTTCTCTCCCCTCTCGATGCCCATGGGTTCCTCCTTTCTGGGGACAGTCCCCCAGGTCTGTTTAGCTCCCTACCACATCCCCACCCTTCCTACTCTCTTCAGTGTAACTTCTCTACATTTAGTGTGTGGAGTTTGTTCAGCCAGTCTTTGGGTGGTTTTCTGGGTTTCTTACACTGATATGAGTGTTACCTGGTTGTATCTAGTTGTATCCATGACAAGGTGAGTTTAGGGTCATGCTACTCTGCCATCTCCCCAGCAATCTCTTCTAAAAGAAGTTTTTAAAATATATTTTTACAAATGGGGTTTTAGACTTTCAATTACCTATATTTTATATTGCATGTTTAGAAGCTCCTACTTGACAATCTCTCACTCTCTGAGAATTTTAATCTCTGAATATCATCTTAAAACTATAAGTTACAAAAAACTATATAGAACATTTGTATAAATTATAGAGCACTAAGTTCACAGCTTTTTAAAAAAAGAAGTCCTTGTATTTGAAAATGAGCAGAAAGACTAATATACGGTATTGGGAATCCATTTGTCTGCAAGTAAGAGAAACACAACCAAGCTGGCTGAATAGATAACAAAAAGTTGGGGTGGGAAAGGGAGGCAGTAGGGATCTAGGCTGTTTCCATGGCTCAGCAAAGCCACCAGGAGCCCAGGCTTCTTCCCATGGCTCCATTCTGTCACCCTCTGCGTGCCGGCCTCTGCCTTGCCCTGGGTATTCTATGGCTACAAGGTGACTTCTGTGCTTTGGAGCCTCTCAGCAACATTCTGGCAGCAGTCAGGAAGAAGAGAAAAGGCAAAGGCTACCTTGTTTATAATCCAGGCAAGAATATCTGCCTCAGGGTCTTCTCTCTCCATCTTATTGGCCAGAATTGAGTGAAGTGGTCATGCTTAGTGGCCAGGGCTGGGAGACTGGATACTTTGAATTGCTCTGTTAGTAAGTGAGAATGTGGGAATGGAGACAGAACAGGCAGTTAGCAGGGGCTGTTGAACTTACCTGAATTAAAACAAAATTACTTCTATAATTTAAAGCTTCACATGTACATATTTATTTGGCCAGTGCATGAGTAACCTTTTTCATTTTATTTATAATTGGCCACTGTTATGATTTCCCTCCCGTAAAGAGAGCTATCTTAGAGCCCTTGTCAGCTCCGTTCTTACAGCTTTCTCTATTTGACACCTGGGTATTTATCCTTTTTCTCTTTTTAAGTAAAAGGACCTTTGGTTATTTTTAAAATAAAATGAGGACTCTTTTGGTTAATTCGTGGGGTGAGAAGGAATATGTAAACAGACCTAATTAAGGAAATGCTGGAAGCCTTAACACACAAACCCACGTGTATGGAATGATTAATAGATAATGAAATGTTAACTTTGCTGGCTTTGTTCTATGTTTTAATTCCTTTGAATTTGCTCGGCTAAAATCCAAAACAAGTGTTCTGGGGCAGCAGGCGGCTGTCTCTTCAGTGCCCCATCTCCTGGTCCTGCCACTGTCCACTTCGGCTTCCGAGGATGCATGACCTGCCTCTGGTGGTCTGATGGCAGAAGGGGAAGAGCCCAGAGGACTGCTCACAGCAGGTTTATAAGGGCCATGCTTGGAGGGGCTGGCGTCACTTCTGTGTGCATGCCATTGGCCAGCACCTCATCACAGGACCACACTGACTGTGGCCCTGTGGAGAGGAGGGGTTGCTGACAACTGCTTGCCAGGAAGAGGAAGGGGTTTGGGAAACAGGTAGTGGGTCTTTGCCTCACAGCTGATTAGGCTGTTCAGTAATTACGAGGATCTTCTGGCAAACACTGGTCTGGCAGTTACAGTTTTGTGGGGCTATATTTCACTCCTCCACCATTTTGCGGTAGAAATATCACAACAAAAACAATTTCTAAACTCCATTCTAGTGAATGCATAAGAAGTGAGATAACGGTCACATGAGCTATGCTTGTACATAAGGAAGTCCTCCCTCTCTCTCCTTAGCAACTGCTGTGAATGCCTTGAAGGGCAGGTTCACCCCAGGGCAGACCCAGAGGTACTCAAGATACTCTGATGGCAGAACCAGCCAGCCATAGATTTGAGTGACTGGATGGAGTGCTCTGGAAACTGGGGGCTCATAGAGCCAGCGAGGCTCTAGACCTCAGTGCTGTTCTGAAGGAAGGAGGCTGCTGTGCTTGCTTGCTTACCTGTTGTTAACACAGGGGCCATGGAGACCCAAACCGTCTCTGTAGGCAGCCACATATCCTGAACCTCCCCTCATTTCATCAAGTCACATTAGTTTACTGTTAGTAGTAGTAGTAGTATTTTTTTTATTATGTTCAGTAAGCCACTGAACATCATTAGTTTTTGATGTAGTGTTCAATGATTCATTAGTTGCATATAACACACAGTTCCCTCCTTAATACCCATCACTTGGCAACCCCATCCCCCCACCCCCTCCCCTCTGAAACCCTCAGTTTGTTTCCTGAAGTCCATAGTCTTCCTCTCTGATTTCTCCCTTCAGTTTTCCCTCCCTTCCCCTATGGTGCTCCATGCTATTCCTTATGTTCCATATATGAGTGAAACCATATGATAATTACCTTTCTCTGCTTGACTTATTTCACTTAGCATAATCCCCTCCAGTTCCATCCACGTCGATGCAAATGGTGGGTATTCATCCTTTCTGATGGCTGAGTAATATTCCATTGTATATATGGACCACATCATCTTTATCCATTCATCTGTTGAAGGGCATCTCGGCTCCTTCCACAGTTTGGCTATTGCGGACATTACTGCTATGAACATTGGGGTGCAGGTGCCCCTTCTTTTCACTACATCTGTATCTTTGGGGTAAATATCTAGTAGTGCAATTGCTGAGTCATAGGGTAGCTCTATTTTTAACATTTTGAGGAACCTCCATACTGTTTTCCAGAGTGGCTGCACCAGCTTTCATTCCCACCAACAGTGTCAGAGGGTTCCCTTTTTCCCCCATCCTTGCCAACATTTGTTGCTTCTGTTTTGTTAATTTTTGCCCTTGGAACTGGTGTAAGGTGGTATCTCATTGTGGTTTTGATTTGTATTACCCTGGTGGCTAATGATGTTGAAGATTTTTTCATGTGTCTGTTGGCCATTTGTATGTCTTCTTTGGAGAAGTATCTGTTCATGTCTTCTGCCCAGTTTTTGACTTGATTATTTGCTTTTTGGGTGTTGAGTTTGAGAAGTTCTTTATAGATCTTGGATACCAGCGCTTTATCTGTAATATGATTTGCAAATATCTTCTCCCATTCCGTGGGTTGCCTTTTAGTTTTGTTGACTGTTTCCTTTGCTGTGCAGAAGCTTTTTATGTTGATGAAGTCCCAAAAGTTCATTTTTGCTTTTGTTTCCCTTGCCTTTGGAGATGTGTCTTGAAAGAAGTTGCTGTGGCCGATGTCGAAGAGGTTACTGCCTATGTTCTCCTCTAGGATTTTGATGGATTCCTGTCTCACATTGAGGTCATTCATCCATTTTGAATTTATCTTTGTGTATGGTGTAAGAGAATGGTCCAGTTTCATTCTTCTGCATGTGGCTGTCCAATTTTCCCAGCACCATTTACTGAAGAGACTGTTTTTTCCATTGAATATTCTTAGTATTAATGTGAACTGCAGGCACAAAAAGATTGACTTAGTGAACTTGACAGCTCATGTCCTGCTGTCTTCATTGGTCTCTGTTCAAGGCCCCACTCCCACTCCTGTTCCTTCCTCACACAGGCAAGCCTTCTAATGTGTAAATGTGTGTTATCTGTGTGTATTCTTGAAAGCATGTATAGTTTTGTGTGCTTCTGTTCTATTTATTCTGATGGGTTAGAGATCTCATTCTATTACTCAATATTTTGTGTCTTAGGTTGGGTTTCCCAGGGCACAGACTCTGAGATAGAGATTAGCATGAAGAAAGTTTACTGGGAATGTTCTGTGTTCCAGGGTCAACCCCTTGGAGGGAGGGGATGAGAGAGAGAGGCGGGACTGGGCAGAGAGAGGACCTAATCTGTGGTGCAGATCTCGGCAGTCTTGTGGGGAGCTCTGGAGCTGGGCTAGTCCCGCAGAGTTGTATTGAGTTAAGGCAAAGGGCCTGGCCTCGAGCCATCAACCTGTTACTGGATGTGGGCTGCCTTGGAAGTGCTGAGGTGGTGGACTGGGGTGAGGGACTGCTTTGGCTCAGAACAGTTTTCCAAGAGGGACTCAGATAAGAGCATCAGTGGTCAGCACCTCCAGGAGCTGGAGGAATGAGTGTCTCTGTGCTGAGAGAGGAGGGAGACAGAGTGTGGGGAGCACACATGCCATCTGCCGCTTGACACCTGAGTCCAGTGTGCCATTTCCCACCCTGCTTCACATCCTGCCTCGCTTCCTCATTCGTGTCTTCAGACAGCCTCAGCTCCCTGGTGCCACAAAGGATGTTGCACCCAACACCCCCATTTCCCATGTGGATCTGAGAGAGCCTCTCAGGGTCACGGGCAGGGAATTCCTGGAGCGTGGGCAATGGTGCTGGCTTGCTCTCCAGAGCACTGTCCCTGCCTGTGTTCCCACCAGTGGTGCATGCTGTTTCTGGGCTCCACCAACTGTTGGTGTGATCCAGCTCTCTAATTTTTGCCAATCTGATGGGTCTTTGAGTCTGATTTTGTTTAAATTTGCATTTTTATCATTGCTAATGGGTTTGAGAGTATCTTTATATGCCTTTTAGTCTCTTGGGTTTCCTCTTCTATGAATTGTCTGTTCATATTCTTTGTCCATTTTTCTATTGGGTTCCAAAAAGATATTTCTGATCTCTTTTTGGCTGGTAAACAAACTTCCCATATAGATTTTAATAATGAAATCTAAAGAGTTTAAGCAACCCACTCTGGAGCAGGGATTCCTGTTCAGAATATTTCAAGTGTTAACTAACCTTCCCTTTCTCTTCTCTTTCTCTTTCTCTCTCTCTCTCTCTTTCTCTCTCTCTCTCTCTCACACACACAGACACACATGCACACACAGAAACTGCTGTTTATAATGAAGTATTTTTGAAGAACTTACCACTTTTATATAACAATATAAAATCTAACAGTCCATCTAGTTAACTTTTTTAAAAAAAGATTCATTTTAGAGCACACATTTATTTATTTTAGAAAGAGTGCATGCATGCAGGTGGGGAGGGGGGAGAGACAGAACCTCAAGCAGACTCCCTGCTGAGCACGGAGCCCAGCACAGGGCTTGATCTCATGACCCTGATCTGAGACCAAGAGGGTGGATGCTTAACTGACTGCACCACCCAGGTGCCCCTCCATCTAGTTACTTTTTAACTGAGGGTTTCTTGGGAGTAGCTGATTTTGTTTTTGTCTTTCCATCTCTCAGTGCTTTCTTTGTAGCTACAATTAATCTTTTTACATCTAAATTGGCAAAAATTTACAATATTTTCTACCATTTCTGGGTGAGAGCTACCATCTTACAGTCAGTTGAATCTGTAAAAGAACCAAAGAAGGTAGAAGGGCTGGTTTTCTTTCCTTTACCTCCTCCCTTGTTTCCCCTCTTTCCTTCTCTCTCTAGGGTAGTAGTCAAAACAGGAGTCTGGAAGCCCTGAGTTTTATGATTTGGGGGATGTTTTAAGGTGCATGATTTTGTTTAAAACAGAAGACTTTGAGGGAAATATTTTTTATCCCAGGAAATGTACAGCCTTGATACCATAAAATGTGCACATAAACTATGTCATCATCCTCAGTGAACACATTCTCAGGCTGTTTCTTCACACTGCCCCTCCATTGTGGGAGAGGAACACCCTCAGGCTAGTCAGCTTTAGCGTTCCCTAGGGGAAGTTTATGTCAGGGGAAGAATATATTCAAACCTATCTGTCTTGGGTTAAAATTTTCCCTGTGTACAGATCAAATCCTCCTGGGGTCCTATTGCAGAAACCCAAGTGGCCTTCAAGATGGATTGATAGTGCAAGGTGAGCATGTGTACCTATCCCCAGGAAAATTCAGGGATTTCACCCCAGTCAGCGCACAGTCCTTTCTAAACAAATTTTAATTCCAGTATAGTTAACCTATAATGTTATATTAGTTTCAGGTGTACAATATAGTGACTCATCAGTTCCACACATCACCTGGTGCTCATCACAAGTGCACTCCTTAATCCCTGTCACCTATTTCACTCATCCCCCCACCTCTGGTAGCAATCAGTTTGTTTTCTATAATTGAGTCTGTTTCTTGGTTTGTCTCTTTCTCTATCTCTTTTTTTCTCTTTGTTCATTTGTTTTCTTAATGCCACATAAGAGTGAAATCATATGGCATTTGTCTTTCTCTAACTTATTTCACTTAGCGTTATCCTCTCCAGCTCCATCCATGTTGTTGCAAATGGCAAGATGTCGTTCTTTTTTTATGGCTGAGTAATATTCCATTGTGTGTGTGTGTGTGTGTGTGTGTGTATACACATGGCAGAATATATATTCTCTCTCTATATGTGTGTGTATATACACAAGATCTTTATTCATTTATCTGTTGATGGACACTTGGGCTGCTTCCATATTTTTGCTATTGTAAATAATGCTGCTATAAACATAGGGGTAGATATATCCCTTTGAATTAGTATTTTTGGGACGGGGGTAAATACCCAGTAGTGTGATTACTGGATCATAGGGTAGTTTTATTTTTAATTTTTTGAGGAACCTCTCTACTGTTTTCCACAGTGGCCACATCAGTTTGCCTTCCCACAAATAGTGCAACATCCTTGCCAACACTTGTTGTTTCTTGTGTTAATTTTAGCCATTCTGATGGGTGTGAAGTGGTATCTCATTGTGGTTTTGATTTGCATTTCCCTGATGCCTAGGGATGTTGAGGGTTTTTTCATGTGTCTGTTGGCCATTTGTATGACTTCTTTGGAGAAATGTCTGTTCATGTCTTCTGCCCATTTTTAAATTGGATTATTTTTTAGGGTGTTGAATTGTCTAAGTTCTTTGTATATTTTGGATACTAACCGTTTTCAGCTATGTCATTTGCAAATATCTTCTCCCATTCAGTATGTTGCCTTTTAGCTTTACTGATTGTTTCCTTCCCTGTGCAGAAGCTTTTTATTTTGATATAGTCCCAATAGTTTATTTTTGCTTTTGTTTCCCTCGCCTCAGGAGGCCTATCTAGAAAAATGTTGCTATGGCCAGTGTCCGAGACATATCTGCCTATACTCTTTTCTAGGATTTTTATGGTTTCTGGTCTCACATTTAGGCTTTTAATCCATGTTGTTTATTTTTGTGTATGGTTTAAGAAAGTAGTCCAGTTTCATTCTTCTGCATGTAGCTGTCTAGTTTTCCCAGGACTATTTGTTGAAGAGACTGTCTTTTTCCATTGGATATTCTTGCCTCCTTTGTCGAAGATTAATTGACCATGTAATTGTGGGTTTATTTCTGGGCTTTCTGTTCTGCTCTGTTGATCGATGTGTCTGTTTTTGTGACTACCATACTGTTTTGAATACTACAGCTTTGTAGTATAACTTGAAGCCTTGGACTATGATACCTCCAGCTGTGCTTTTCTTTTTCAAAATTGCTTTGGCTGTTTGGGGTCTGTTGTGGTTCCATATAAATTTTAGGATTGTTTGTTCTAGTTCTATGAAAAATGCTATTGGTATTGTGATGGAGATTGCAATAAATGTGTAGATTGCTTTGGGTAGTATAGACATTTTAATAATATTTGTATTTCCTGTCCATGAGCATGGAATGTCTTTTCCTTTGTTTGTGTCATCTTCACTTTTGTCATCAGTGTTTTATATTTTTCAGAGTACAGGTCTTTCACCTCTATGGTTAGGTTATTCATAGGTATCTCATTAGTTTTGGTGCAATTATAAATGGGATTGTTAATTTCTTTTTCTGCTGCTTTGTTACTAGTATATAGAAATGAAATGGATTTCTATACGTTCATTTTGCATCCTGTGACTTTGGTGAATTCATTTATCACTTCTGGTAGTTTCTTTGTGGACTCTGTAGGGTTTTCTAGATATAATGTCATCTGCAAATAGTTAGAGTTTTACTTCTTCCTTACCAATTTAGATGCCTTTTTTGTTGTTGTTGTCTAATTGCTGTGGCTAGAACTTCCAGTATTATGTTGAACAAAAGTTGTGAGAGTGGATATTCTTGTCTTGTTCCTGATCTTAAGGAAAAGCTCTCAGTTTTCCTCATTGAGTATGACATTACCTGTGGGTTTTCTGTATTATGTTGAGATATGTTCCCTATGAATGTAGTTTGTTGAGGGTTTTTATCATGAATGGATGTTGTACTTTGTCAAGTGCTTTTTCTGCATCTATTGAAATGATTGTATGGTTTTTATCCTTCTTGTTTATGTGATGTATCCCATTGATTGATTTGCGAATACTGAATGACCTTGCATCCTGAAATGCCACTTAATTGTAGTAAATGATTTCTTTAATGCATTGTTGGATTCGGTTTGCTAGTATTTTGTTGAGGATTTTTGCATATGTATTCTTCAGAGATATTGGCCTGTAGTTCCCTTTTAGTGATATCTTTCCCTGGTTTTGGTATCAGGGTTATGGTGTTCTCAAAGAATGAATTTGGAATTTTTCCTTCCTATTCTATTTTTTGGAATAGCTTGAGAAGAATAGGTATTAACTATTCTTTAAGTGTTTGATAGAATTCACCTGTGAAGGCATCTGGTCCTGGACATTTGTTTGTTGGGAGGTTTTTGATTACTGATTCAGTTTCATTGCTTGTAATTGGCATGTTGAAATTTTCTATTTCTTCCTGCTTCAGTTTTGGGATGTTCTATGTTTCTAGGAATTTATTCATTTCTTCTAAGTTGTCTAATTTGTTGGCATATAATTTTCATAATATTCTCTTGTAATTGTTTGTAGTTCTATGGTGTTGGTTGTTACCTCTCCTCTCTCATTTGTGATTTTGTTTTTCTTTCTCTTGTTTGCTTTCAATGAATCTGGCTAGAGGTTTATCAATTTTGTTGATCTTTTAAAAAAACCAGCTCCTGGTTTCATTGATCTGTTCTATTGTTTTTTTGTTTGTTTATCATTTATTTCTGCTCTAATCATTATTTACATCCTTCTGCTAGTTTTGGGTTTTGTTTGTTATTCTTTTTCTAGCTCCTTTAGGTTTAAGGTTGTTAGAGATTTTTCTTGCTTCTTGAAGTAGGCCTGTATTGCTGTAAACTTCCCTCTTAGAACCACTTTTTGCTGCATCCCAAAGGTTTTGGACCATTGTGTTTTCATTTTTCATTTGTTTCCATGTAATTTTTATTCCTTTTTTGATTTCTTTCTTTTTTTTTTTTTTAAAGATTTTATTTATTTATTTGACAGAGAGCACAAGTAGAAGCAGCAGGCAGAGGGAGAAGCAGGCTCTCTGCTGAGCAGCAGGGAGCCCAACACAGGGCTTGATCCCAGGACCCTGGGATCATGACCTGAGCTGAAGGCAGACGCTTAACGGACTGAACCACCCAGGTGCCCCTCCTTTTTGATTTCTTGGTTGACCCATTGATTGTTTAGTAGCATGGTATTTAACCTCCATGTATTTGTGGCATTTCCAGATTTTTTCTTGTGGTTGATTTCTTGCTCATAAAGTTGTGGTCAGAAAAGATGCATGATATTACTTCGATCTTTTTGAATTTGTTGAGGCTTGTTTTATGGCCTAATATGTGATCTATTCTGGAGAATGTTCCATGCACACTTGAAAAGAATGTGTATTTTAGTGTTTTAGGATGGAATGTTCTGAATATATCTGTTAGATCCATGTGTTCCAGTGTGTCATTCAAAGCCACTGTTTCCTTGTTGATTTTTTTGTTTGGATGATTTGTCCATCAATGTAAGTAAGTGTTAAAGTCCCCTATTATTACTGTATTACACTCAATTAGTTCCTTTATGTTTCTTAAGAACCGTTGTATATATATGGGTGCTCCCATGTTGGGTGCATGTAATTGTTATATCTTCTCGTTTGATTGTCCCCGTTATTATTATATAGTGTCCATCTTTGTCTTTAAGTCTATTTTGTTCAATATGAGTGTTGCTAATTTTGACATCCATTTATGTGATAAATATTTCTCTATCCCCTCACTTTCAATCTGCAGGTGTCTTTAGGTCTCTTGTAGGCAGCACATAGATGGGTCATATTGTTTTATCCACTCTGTCTCCCCATGTCTTTCAGTTGGGTCATTTAGTCCACTTATATTCAAATTAATTATTAATAGGTATGTATTTATAGCCATTTTGTTACTTGTTTGGTGGTGGTTTTTGCAGTTTTTCTCTGATCCTTTCTTCTCTTTCTTTCATGGTTTGCTGGGCTTACTTAGGGATATACTTGGATTCCTTTCTCTTTATTTTTTGCATAGCTATTACTCTTTTTTTATTTGTGGTTACCATTAGGTTTGTATATAACACCTGCATATAGACACGTATATTAAGCTGATGGTCACTTAATTCTAAACTAATCCTTCTTTCCCCTCCATGTTTCAAATATTTGGGATCATATTTTATACCCTTTATAAAAAAGATTTTATGTATTTGAGAGACGGAGAGTGAGAGAGAAAGCACGGGCAGGGGGAGGGCAGAGGTAGAGGGAGAAGCAGACTCCCCACTGAGCAGGGAGCTGGACAACACAACACGCTGCTGGGCTTGATCCCAGGACCCTAGGATCATGACCTGAGCCAAAGGCAGACACTTAACTAACTGAGCCACTCAGGTGCCCCATTTTTCATCCTTTTATTCTGTGCTTCTCTTGACTGAGTTTTATGGGTATACTTAATTTTTTTTGCCTTTTTACTTCCTATTTTTTCTTATGTTTTCTATTTTCCACTCACAGAGTCCCCCTTAATGTTTCTTGTAGGGCCGGTTTAGTTGTCTTGAATTATTTTAACTTTTGTTTGTCTGTGAAACTCTTTATCTCTCCTATTCTGAATGATAGCCTTGCTGGATAGAGTATTCTTGGCTGCAGAGTTTTCCCTGTCAGCACTTTGAATACATGGCACCACTACCTCTTGGCCTGCAAAGTTTCTGCTGAAAAATCAGCTGATCACCTTATGGGGTTTCCTTTTTATGTAACTGTCTTTTCTTGCAACCTTTAAAATTATCTTTATCACTGTTCTGGCCATTGTAATTATTATGTGTTTTGGTGTATACCTCCTTGGATTGAATTTTTTTGGGGATCTCCCTGTTTCCTGAATCTGGATCTCCTTTCCCTCCCCAGATTTGGGAAGTTTCAGCTATTATTTCTTGAAATACATTTTCTGCCTCATTTTCTCTCTCTTCTCCTTCAGGGATCCTTATAATGTGAATGTTATTATGTTGTTGTTGGTGTCACTGAGTTCTCTTAAGTCTATTCTGACTTTGCGGTATTTGTTTGTCTCTTACCCGTTCAGCTTGAATACTTTTCATTATTCTGTCCTCCAGGTCACTGATGCATTCCTCTGCTTCCTGCAGCCTACTATTCCATCTATTGTATTTTTACTTTCATTTATGGAGTTCTTCATCTTTGATATGTTATTTTTTCTCTTTGTCAAGGGTCTCACTGATGTCCTCCACCCTTTTCTGAAGTCCAGTGAGTGTCTTTATGATCATTATTTTAAATTCTCCATAAGGCCTATTACTTATTTCTGTTTTGCTTAGATCTCCTGCTGTAATTTTGTCTTGTTCTTTCATTTGGGACATATTCCTCTGTCTCCTCATTTTGTCTGCCTCTCTGAGTCTGTTTCTGTGTATTGGAAAAGTCAGTTATGTCATCTGCTTTTGAAAGTACTGGCTTTACAAAGAAGAGGTCCTATGCCCTCCAGTGTGATGTCCCCTGTTCACCAGAACCTGGTGCTTCAGGGGAGTCTCCTGTGAGTGTTGCTTGTATCCTGCTGTTGTGTCTGAGTCACTTTTCTTTTAAGTCTGGATGTCTGCTTTGACTGTCTGCCTGTTGGGGGCTGTGCTTGCTCTCTCTGCTGTTAATGAGACCCATGCAAGCTGGCTCTGAAGGGGCGTGACTACAGGAGAGCTTGGGAGTGGGATGGTGGTAACAGAATTTGCACTGAGATGCTAGTCCAGGGCTGGGTCCTTGAAGCACAGTGGCTGCCAGGGGCACAGCAAGAGGCGGGGGTGGCAGTAGCTGGGGGTGCAGTGGGCAGTGGCAACGGTAGGAGGCGTGGCTTGCAGCGGTGCCTGTGTGCAGTGCCTGGGCAGGGTGCATGCTCAGTGTTAGCAAAATTTTCAGTGAGCTCACTGCCGAGGCCAGAAGGCTTGGAGTGGGTGAGTCCTCAGGAGAATACATGGGTAGGGCACATTGCTAGCAGGTTAGATAGCAAGTGTCTGTGCAGTGCTGCCTCCCAAAGGTGGCCCTGTGTTTGTGCTGGGGGTCGGGGAGGAAAATGGTGCCTGCCAACTCCTTTGTTCCCACAACATGCTCTAAAATTGGAAAAAACAGATCTTCCTTCCATTTGCCCCAGGTGTCATGCAAATACTTGCTTCTGTGTTGCCTCTCCTTGGGCTATTGTCTCTTTAAGGGTCGGGACCAGCTATCCTGCCGAGTGCTGAGTCAGCTGACTTTTAAGGTATAGGCTCCAAGTTCCGCTGTTATACAAAGTCAGGGAATTCAGCCCCTCTGGTTTTCAAAGCAAGATGTTATGGGGATTTGTCTTCTTCATGTGGGCTCTCCCTGTGCCCACAGCTCCCTCCCTCCTGTGGGCAGCTCTTGATTGCATTTGCCCTTTGTAACCTCTCAGATGCAGCTCTTCTCTACATTTAGTTGTGGAGTTTGTTCTGCCAGTCTTCGGGTCACTCTCTGGTTTATTTACGTGGATGTGAGTGATATCTAGTTGTAAATGTGGGCCAGGGTGAGCTTGGGGTCCTCCTAATCTGCCATCTTCCTAAGCTCCCAGCACACAGTTCTGAAACTGTTACTTTAAAGTAATTTTCTCAGCTGGAAGTGGCTATTCTCCAATGCACCTCACTGATACCACCTTTATCCTTGAGCCTAGACATCATATTTTGTCTTTTCTTAAATGAACAAGTAGAAAAATGTAGCAAGAAAACTCGTGCAGGCATGCTGGCTATACACATAGGTTGCCCATCTCTGAAAAGCCTTGTCAGAGTTTCCTGGCAGTGAGTAGGCTGTCCCACTGCCCCTCTGTCAAACACAGCCTAAGTCAGAGGCACCTTATGTCGGAAAGAAGCATGCTTCAAGTTGTGTTTTAGTCAAAACCTATTAGAACTAGGCTTTTATGATAACCTTCTGGCTGTTGTTGAGAGAGAGATTGCACCAGAGGGCCTTTTTAATCAAAGTGCTCTCCTACCAAGTGACAGACTTGACATATTTTTATAAAGTGAAAAGTTACTTTATCATTTATTAACAGAAGGAAAGTACACAATGTTGTTTTTCACTTTTTTAAACATGTCCGAGAAGACTTTTGGCTGTCCGTCATCAGCATTGCAGATAAGTAGCTGCATTTTTCAGAAAGTAGCCTTCTCTTTGGCATCACTTCTCACTTCCTGCAGCCTTACTCCATGCTTAGTGAAGTGTGATGACCATGTTGATGAGCTCTGGAATGCAGAATTCTACACAGGGAGAACTGTTATATTTAGGTTGTGGCCAACTCATTACCAGTATCATGAGCCATGACATAGGCATCACTTTACTTTGAGGTCATGGAACTCTCTTGGTGGATTTTGAACAGGGGGAGTAGCACAAATTTGATTGACAAAATCTGAGCGCATTTGTACATACTCACTGATTTCTCCATCAGGTGGGATCCTGGCTGAGACACTATGTTTCAGGAGTTTGAATCATAGGAAGAGTTTTGGAGTGAAAGTTGTAGGGGAAGAAACAGAGGAAAGCAAGGTAGGGATCCTTCCAGATCTGTAGCCCATATCCATACCCATGTAATGGTTCATTTCTGCTAGAGAAGGCACTGCTGGGAGATGTTTCTGGAAGCTTAGATTCTCTAGTCTTCCCAATGATCCTGTTCCTAAATACCTGCTGCTTTCGACTATCTAAAGGTGACTTTCTCATCTGCAGCTAAGAAGCTTTACTGATACACTTCCCCTTTCTCTCTCTTCTCTCATCTTAATCATCACTTTAGGGAACGTTGGCCTTCCTGATAATGGCAGTTCACCCTATGATAGATACTCATAGCTCCAGAGAGGCTTCCTTTGCAGAGCTCCTAATAAGTGCAATTGCAGACTTATTTGTGAAGTTATTTAATAATTACTTGTGTCCTCCACTAGACTACATTCAGTGAGGGTGGGAAGCTGGTGCTGCTGGTGTCCTCAGTGCCTAGCACACATTTGGCACACAGGAAGCACTGAGTAAGGAGTTTTGGAACGTCTTTGGACGATGAATAGACAAATAAATGAGGACTCCAAGTTTCTCCATGTCTCCAGGATTGTCATAGATTCCAGGACATAGAAGTCAACAGAGACCATGGGGATGGCTTTCTTGTATTACTGCTCTGGGAGAGGAGACCCATTTGTCCATGTCTCTGAGCGTGTATTTCTAAATAGTTTGCTCTCCTGCTGGTTTTTAGACTCTCTGGCTTATATTTTTTTAACACTAATTTTATTTTTGGAACTGTAGCTGTCTAACCAGGACTTCTCAGTTCCTATCTGGTGTGTGCTTTGGGACTGGTTGTAGCCCAGGGTGCTAAAAAGGAAAACTGCCTTCATCACTGGGCTCTGGCACCTGCGTACTCTGCCTTTTCAGAGGCAACATTTCACTCTTAAGGCTGGTTATTCCCTAGCAGTGTGGGCAGACACTTGGTTCAGCAGCACTAGCACGGTATTCAGAATACCACATCTGTGAAGGAATCTGGGCTCTGCCACTCACCTGCAGGGTGACCTTGACGAGACCTAATCTCTCCGAACTCAGTTCCCTCATTTATAAAATGGGGATGAGGATGCTTGCCACATGGGATTGCTGGAAGGATTGCATTAGAATATACCGTGGAAGTACCTGGTCCAAAATAATTGCTTAGTCAGTCTTTGTACCTCTCTCCACTCTTTCCCTTCCCCCCTTTTCTGCAAATGCCTACACTGAGAAGATAAAGAGGAGGTCACCCATGGGGAACGTTGTCCAGGCTAGATCTCAGAACCATTGAGTGAATTAAGGAGTAAGTGCCTGAGGAAGGACTGAACGAATGAGGGTGTGACCCCATTATCTATTGCTAGGGGATGTTGGAAAAGTAGTGGTCATAGCTGCGAAAATAATTATTTAGTGAATGCTTAAAGGGCTGGACATTGTAGCAGATACTTCACAGAAATGACCTGACTTAATTATTGCAAGCGTCTTTTAAGAGAGGTACCATTATTACCATTTTGTAAACAAGGAAAGGAAAGCTCAGGGAGATTGCCACAGCAATGGTGCCATGACTAGTAAGTGGTTTTACAAAGGTATCATGAAAATAGAAGGCCATAGATATGTATACGTGTGCATAGGGGAATTTGCAGCTACGTGTATGTGTGTGTGTACATATGTGTGTGGTGTTTATATAAGTCCCAAGAAAACAGTAGGCACTCATGACATGATTTTGCAATTATTAAATGACTGTAAATGTTTCTGGTGATTAGAAGGGTAAAGACTGATAAAGTGAAGGGTGGAATGGGCCAAATGGTTTGACATTGTGGCCTTGAGGAAGGGAAGTCAAGGTCAATTCATAGAGAGCTTCTGGGGCTACCTTCCTGTTGTGTAGGGAAAAGAGAACTGGCTGAGGGCTCTGAGTGCGGTCAGAGGGTAGTGCTCATGGGTCCTGGGAGCCAAGGCTGTGAGGCTTGTGTGCACAGAGCATCCTGGTGTGACCTCCATAGGCACATATGGAAGTCTCTGCAGAGAAATCGTATCTAGGATGAAATTAATTGTTGGTTCAGGATGGTTTCCCAGTGAGGCACTAACAAATGGAAGAACTCTGGGCCTCAGCTTCAGGCCCTTATCTCAGCTGAAGATACCTTATGAAGTAAAGGGTTCCATAGTCAAACTGGTTTGAGAAATATATGTAGTACAGGGCACCTGGGTGGTGCAGTCAGTTGAGTGTCTGATTCTTGGTTTCGGCTCCGGTCATGATCTCAGTGTCGTGATATCGAACCCTGTGTTGGGCTCTGTGCTCAGTTTGGAGTCTGCTTGAGATTCTCTCTCTCCCTCTCCCCCTGCCCCTCCCGCTCATGCTCACATGTTCTCTCTCTCTCTAAAATAAATAAATCTTTAAAAAAAAAAAAAATGTAGTACCAGTATTGCTATCAGTGTATTAATTGTGTATGTATGTATGTGTGTGTGTGTATATAATTTTTAATAGTATGTGATAATTATAACTTTGAAATTTAGTTATGCATAATACATAATTATGCAGTATATAATTATAATTACAAAATATACGCTATATTACTGTATGCCATATTGATTACATATTTATATATAATGTATTAGGGCTTGTTAAGAACTCTCTTGGAAAAAAAAAATCAGAAAATCTGGCAAAATTGGCAGCCATTCTTGCATTGACACAGTTGGCTGGAGAAGAGAGGCGGTTTCCGCTCTGGAGGTGGCATGCATTTTTCTCTTCCCTGGAGGCCCCATCTAGGTAGTCATGCTTATACTACCTGCCTTACCTCTGTAGGCGTTTGAATTTGGCCTAGAACACCACATCTCATGACCTGTTCCCCTCACCCTCCACGCGGGGCACTTCCCAGTACATCAGGACCCGCTCTGGGGGTGCAGAGGATGGTAGGATCATACTCCACTGGGAAAATCAAGGATGGCATCACTGACAGATAACACCAGAGCTTGGGAGTGGGAACTCCTGTGAGGGGTAAGATTTCCATGGTCTGAGATACGGGAGGAGGGATGGCATTCCAGGGAGTGGGAGCCACAGGAACAACAGCATGGAGGTGGGAACACTCACCGTGTGTTTGGGAACACCAAGACATGGGACTCATGTTGGGCAACTGGGAAATACGAGGATGAAAACATAGGTTGAGCCAGGTCATTGAGGACCTTGGACTTGAGGTTTAATTCAGTTCAGTTTATTTAATTCTCTCTGAGCCCTTTCCATCCCGGGCTCTGCACTAGAGTTTGAATACAGGTATGATTGAGATGAAGCCTCTGCCTGAGACTTTTATCCATAGTTTGGTAGTTTAGAAGCTGGTTTTTGTTGGTGTGTATAAGTTTTTGCATTGGACCCTCTATCAGGTTAACCCAGTATGAAGCCCTGTACTCAGGCCTGATAAACCAGGACTCTTTAAGTTTAGAGAATGGAGTTCGGGACGCCTGGGTGGCTCAGTCGGTTAAGCGTCTGCCTTCAGCTCAGGTCATGATCCCAGGGTCCTGGGATCGAGTCCCGCATCGGGCTCCCTGCTCCGCGGGGAGCCTGCTTCTCCCTCTGCCTCTGTCTCTCTCTCTCTCTCTCTGTCTCTCATGAATAAATAAATAAAATCTTAAAAAAAAAAAAAGAGAATGGAGTTCATTTACCTGCGAGGATGAGGAGTCCCTAGAGCTCCAGGGCCTTGTGTACAAAGGGTAGGTTCCTAGAAGTCTCTGTGGCCTGTCAGCCTGGGAGGCCACCTCCCAAGGAGCTTCAGCAGTGTGGTCTCCTGGCAGGCACAGCGTCTGAGGATGGAAGCCAGCAGCAGACACTGTGGTGCTGAGGGATGAGGAGATGCTTTTGAAAGAGACGAGAGGGAGTAGCACAGACAGAAGATGGAGCATCTATCAGATGCAAGAACAGGGGCCAGATTGCTTGGGGCAAAAGGGAGGGAGGAGGTCGGGGCTGTGGTAGTGAGCTGCTACACTGGGCTCCAGGGAAGCCCAAGGATGGGGTGTGAGGGGAAGGGGTGTGGTGGGGTGGGGTGTGCGTGTGTGTGTGTGTGTGTGTGACCAAAGTGAAGATGGAAGGACAAACAGACCTAGGCTCCTTGCTTGGCTCTCTGAGATGTAATACAAAGATAAGGTTCGATGTGATAAACATGCTGTCTTAACATCCGGCGGAAGAACTCCTCTTAGGATGTGAGTGATCTGTATTTGGGAGAATATGTATATGGTGAACTGCTTGGGGCAGAAGGACAGGCGTGGATTTTGGCAGGACACCAGGGAATGAGGAAAAGGTGACAAAGCTGCTCTTCAAAGAGAAAAAGAAAGGAGGCTGTCTCTTACTTCTGAGAAGTGCGAGGAGGGAGGAGAGCAGGGGAGGACAGAGACGGGTGGGGCAGGTAGATGGCACATGGCTGGCAGAGGGTAGCCAGAGGGGGTTGAACAGACGACAGTGCCTTTTGTGGTACACGCAGGTTGCCATGTCATGTGCAACGTGGCGCCTCTTATGACCCCAGCACTTAAAAGTGTTTTTGAGCTTTTCCCCCTTCTCTCTGACCAAAGGGAAGGCTTCACCCCTGGGTCTGGTCAGTATGAAACAGGAGGGAAAGACAGTTGTAACTGTAACTCATAGGACCTAGGGAAGTGCTCTAGATCTCGACCAGCTCTGGGTGGGGAGGGGAGCCCATCCTCGGTGGGCTGCAGGGTGGCACCTGGGCGTGAGGAAAGGTCAGCATGGAGGGGCCGGAAAGAATGGGCTAGGAGAGAGCCAGAGCTGTGCTCAGTCCCACCTGCCCTCTGGCAATGCCCATAGATCCTCTGAATCTCACCTTCATGTTACTACTGAGAACTGCCTGCTTCAAGAATTAAGACCAGACATGTAAGGCTCCAGCACTTTGTAGGCCCTCAGGAAGTACATGAGACTTGTCTTAGTACTGGTCTCCAGTAACAAGGCTGCCGAGTTGTGTTCTGGGTATATAACAGGGTGCCCCGATGAAGGCCTCATGGGGGCCCAGCTCGCCATGTCACCATTTCTCGGGTCCCACACCCTTCTCTTCCACACACAAGGATTTAGGACAGAGCTCCAGAGAATGTTGACCCAGCTAGGCAGTTCTCAGCGCCTCACCTCATCAAATAGTCTGAAGGATAAAAACTCTCAGAGGTCATCTTTACTGTGAAATTCTAAAATCATATTTATTCACCAATTCACAGGAAGTGTCGTAACGACCACCAGCATGAATCAGTTTGTAGGCATTTACAAGTCAAGGCTGAAAATAAATATCTGTCTGTGTCGAATAGGCATTTAACAAATTACTTGGAAACTGCAAGAATCTTAATTGTTAGAAATTTAAAGTTTGTGACTCAAACATGGGTAAAATCACAGTTACGGGAAGAAGCCCAACAGATTCCTGTGGTGGTTCTTATTTTCTTCCTATAGCTTTATATACATGGAGATTCTCAGCGCCCTTCACTCTGCATCAGCCTGGAGTGGACAGGACAGCTCAAATAGGCAGGGGCTCCATGAGGGGTGGGGCTAAGAGGTGTGGGGAGGGGAGGGGGCATTTTCTCTGATCATCTTTGATTACGCAACCTCATTCATTGAGCAAGATGACAACATGCTCTCCTGAAATTAAATTATATAAATGCATACAGTCCTCCTAACAAGATAGTCCAAAGTTTGCATTGTTTCACATCATACACAATAGTATATTTAGCAAATAAACACATTTTCTAGACTAAAAGGATTTATTTGTTTGAGGCAGCTGGAAGAACTCAGAAGTCTGACATGCATCAGGCACACACTGGCCTACCCCTTGAGGTGGCATCTCCACATATGGACGATGGGAAGGGCTGAGAGAAGAAATCACTAAACCTCTTAGACTGGCTGAGCCCAGAATGGTTACATTTAGTTCTCAAATTGTGCCCGAAGTTGACAGAACTCCACAGCATTGCACCAAGTGTTTAGGAAATGTCAGATGCAATAGGAGGGGAGCCCCCAGCCCTATTCCCTGTAGAAATAGCTTGTTAGGTGTTATGCAGATAAGGTCTAAGTGATACAGACCCACTATGTGCAGAGAATCCTGTCTAAGTGATACAAACCCACTATGTGTAGCATCCTAAGTGATACCCACTATGTACAGCATCCTGGCAAGAGCCAGGCCCAGTGCCTGCAGCTGTCTGGACATTGCTCTGAATCTGTCAGTTCAGGAAGGCCTCTCCTTAGCTGGGTTGTGATGTTCTAGGAGGGGGATGTGGCTGACCTGCTTACCTATGGCTCATTTAATTTCATGTATAGCGAGTACTGAGTGTTTACCATGTAGTGACAAGCTGGACCTTCCATTTCCCAGTGCTTACCAAACTCCTACTATGTGCCAGGCACCGTTCCCAGTGCTTTGAGAGCTAAAAGTAAGTGAGGACAATAAGAAAAAGTGTAACATCCAAACCTGCACTTCTAAGGAATTGAAAATGTGTTGGGATTATTGACATCTTTGTATCTGACTCATTTCTGTATTTTATGTCTATATATATATAGATGTCTATATAGATGTCTATGACACACATAAATCGCTGTCCTTAGCCTATTTGTTCCTCGTAACTTATCTTTAACACATAAACTAATTTTCCAAACGAGTGCCCCACAAAGTCATTCTGAATCTTACCTCCTTGACATTTATAATGCCCATGCCAGTAACATAACACACCTGACTCTTAATACCTACAGATTTCTTTGAAAACAACCAACTTCTACATGCAGTTTCTTTTTTTATTCACCAGCTGATTTTCTTCAATTTCCTTCCAAGCTGTCCAGCTCAGGGCACCAACAACTTTTTTGGAAGCCACCAAGGTCAGCCTGGAAGCAATCAGGTGGATTGATCCATCATGACTAGTTCAGTTAAGAATGAAATCACCTTCAAACAGGGCTGAGTTTGGAGGCATGGATTTGACTGCCCCTGGGTCACAGGGCCAGGCTTCCCCATAGTTTGCTGAAACTTGGATAGAGCTTTCAGTTGAGAGCAATGCTCTGGCTTCCTGGGTGAGCGCGTTCCTGTTCTGTCACTCTTCCCCAGCCTCGCCTGTTTCCTCTCTAACTCTGAGTCTGCTTTCCCCTCAATCTCTCTCTCTTTGCCTTTTGAGTGATCAGCCCTGGGTATCAAGTCTAACTTCCTAATCTCCGAAAAGCATTTGCCTTATTTCCACCATTTGAAGTGTACAAGGGAAGGTGTACGTGGCCTCTTCTGAATCCTACACATTGGCAGCTCCTTTGCAGCGGAGGGAGGAGCTGGGGTGTGTTCCACATTGCCCGGGATGGACGGACTTTTGTCTGCAGGGGTGTGCACATCATATTCCTCTCTGTGACCCACAGGCCCAAGTGGAGCCCTTTGTCACAGAGGCCCTAACGAACCCTTCCTAAGGACAGCTGTTTCCTGGCCTTTCCCTTCGCTTTTTCACAGGGCTGGACTCTAGCTGGGACCTGTGGTTGGTTATCTGCTCCTGCACATAGACACAACCTGTGGGCTCCTTTCTCCGATAGCTCTTTCTGCTGGGGAAAGAACCCTTACCATGAGTGAGTGTGTGTGTCCCATTTCTGTTCTGAAATGCTCAGAAAAGGGTCTGGGCAGCAGAGATGCATTTTCATTTCAAGATAAAAGTGAACAAATGTTAAAGCCGGCACATTTCTTTCGCCTGGGATTAATATACACCGTCTGCGTTTTGGCTCTTCTCACGTCTGTTGTCCTCTTTTCTTATGTCTGTTGGGGGTTGAGCTTCACCTTGACAGATCTCTGCAGCGAATCTGGTAAAAGGGGCTGCAGAGCATCACAGGACTAGGGTCATTAACTAGGACCCCCTCTCAGGACATTGCCCAGGACCTAGAGGATGGAGCAGGTGGGCTTATCAAGGCCCCTCCAACTGCTCCGTGCTTAGGGGCACCTTTTACTGTTATAGATAGGAAGGGGCCGCTATCCAACAACCCCATTCCTGTTCTTCTGCCCCTCTATGTACTTCCACTCCTCCTCGCTCTGATTTTATGAAGGATCCCGACCTATATATTAAGAGAAATGATGGTGGAGTCTTTTTTTTTTTTTTTTGAAGCATCTTAATTTTTCGCATCCTGTCCATTTGCTGAGGTCAGGTGATCTCTGGTATTCTGTTTAATTCACCACTTACCAAGCCCGTGCTGTGGGCCAGGTGCTGTACTAGTCACCCACGGTGCTGGGGTAGGTGAGTGACTCTTGGCTTGACGAGGGAGCCTGTGACAGCAGAGGCAGCAGGAGCTGAGGGGCCATCAGCCTCACCCAGCCATGTTTTCTGGGGCCTGGTCAGGGTCCCCAGTGGGTGCTTGAGCACTGTGGTTCCATTTCATTCAACGGCCAGTTCTTATGGAATGGGTCCCGGACTCTGGAGGTGTATCTGTCCCAACTGCTCTCAGACAGCTCCTCTCCACTGCTCAGAATGGGAGGGACTAGCTGATGTTGGGACACAGTTCTGCCGTTTCTGACAAATGTGAATGGCTGGTGTGGCCTGCACAGTGACACACCTTGGGGGTCTCCTCTGTGCCCAGTCTTCCCAGTAAATGCCCCTCCTACTCCCTCTCTCTGCCTCGTGTCCTGGCTATATTGGAGCTGCCGAGACTTCTGACTGGACACAGATCTAAGCTTGCCAATGGGAACAGAGCCCATCCTGCTCCCAGAACTGTCTGAGGCTCTCCACCTATGTCCTATCATGCCATTCCTTGTCCTTTTGTCCCATGGGGGGCTTTGTAATAAGTGACTTAAGTTCAGGGAAACAAAATTGTCTTAAGGTCTTGGGAAAGAGATGTCACATCAGAGAATTCACAGAGAGGCCAGGCTGTAAAGAAAGTTATTCTGGACTGAAGTGACACGAACATGAAGAAACTTTCCTTCCCCCTCTTGGGTCTGCTCTCTCCCATGCTTCTCACAAATAACTGGTAAACTCTGTTGGTTCTTTTTAGCATAATCTAATGTGTTGGAGATGGTGGTTCTTGATATAGTCACTGTGTTCTCAGGGGATTGGTTGGGCATTTAATCAGAAGACCTTTTCATACACTGGGCTGGAGAAATGGAGGTATCCTTTAGGACATTTGGGGGAGAACTCAGCAAGGCCAGGGCAGATAGGACCAGGAATGTGCCCCTAATCAAGAGGGAACTGGATTCTTAGGAACTGAACAGCAGGCATGAGCTCTCCAAGGCCATGTGTCTGTGTTCCCTTCCAGCCCTTAGATGGCCCCACTCCACTGTCTGTAGGCCCTGATGGCTCCACAGCATACATGCTGTGTGGGGACCAGTTCTCCTGCTGATGTAGGGACACTGCTACAGTTTAATCATTTCCCCTAAAATATGGCCCTCAGGAGGCTGCTCATCAATGGGAATCTGGAAGGCAGCCTCCCTAGGGATGGGTAGCCTCACTACAGCCTCCCCTGGACTGTGTCTGTCTTTAGGATGAAAGGGGCCAGACCAGCAGGAGGTGGCTCCTGCCCCAGGGGAGGAATGAAGTTGGGACTAGGCCCAAAGTTCCTTGAAATCACTGCTTCAGGGAGTATGGACTAGAGAGAGTCTGGAGGGCCCTGGACGGTTCATGGGGAGCTCTGCTTGGACCCCCTCTCTTCTGCACTAGTAATGGACTTTCTTATCCTATTAATCCTCTCCTCCCAGGGCCAGTGAAAGCCACTCATTCTCTACATCAGTGGTTTCCAAACCTTAGAGCGCATCAGGATTAGAGAGCCTTAAACATACACTGCTGGGCCCCACCCCTGGTTTCTGATGCAGTAGCTCGTGGGTGGATTCCAAGAATTTGCATTTCTCACTCATCCCCAGGTGATGCTCCGGTCCAGGGATGCACCTTAAGAACCTCTGCTCTCCAGTGTCCTGTGGCCCCTTAGCAGGTCCCACAAAGTCAGAGCCCTTCTTCTCTCCTCAGCTCTGACTTAGGCCTCAGGGGTGCACCCTCACATCAGGCTTTTCATGTCTTTGGAACTTGGCACATGGAGGCCCCTGTACCTGGCTTACTTTCCAGGTCTGCCTGCCTGCTCTTCATACTGAAGAACTTCCTTTGGCCTAGTTTCACTGAATCTCAGCCTTCAGCCATGTGATCCTCACCTTGTAGGCAGGGTGACTGGCTTTCATCCATAAGTGACCTGGGTCGGGCTGGGGCAGAATTAGAAACATCTAGGGAAGCATTGCCTGCTTCCCCAGGGCTCTCCTCTTTTGACCTTGGCAATGTGTTCGAGGGCTCCCAGAATCACACCTGCCATCTGACTTAGGGTGGAGAATTGCCAAAGCAAGTTACCCACCTCCCTCAACTCTAAACTTCTGCCTGCACCTGTCCCAACTGCTCTCAGACAGCCTCCAACACTGTAGAGGAAGCATGCCAACAGCTCATGAGCCCGGGAGACCCGCCTGGGCAGGGCCACACCTCAGTCATCCACCTTTCCCCCGTTTCTGGCACAGGGCCTGGCACACCATGGGCACTCAGCAAGGATTTGCTGAATTACATTGAACGTAGCTGCAAACACAGAATCCCATCTGTTCACTAGTGGCATCCAGGGAATGTTTGATTGCTTTCTGGGGTGCTGGTGGAGGTACTTCTTGTGTCTCTTTGTGTTGTCTTGGGGTAGAGTCAAGTTTGACTTCTAATCTATAGCCCTTGTAAAGCCAACTCTCCTTTGTAGTTGGCATCATAAAGAAAACTAGAACAAGATCTATAAAGTGGGTACAGAATAAATATATAAAATAAAATAAAGGCAGGGAAATGAAGGTGCTGGAGTAGACTTCAAGACTTTCACTGTTCATTTCCTTTGCCTACAGCTGGGCAGCGGAAAGTGATTACATAAAAATTGTGCCAAGGGCTTTGGCTTGTCAGCCTTGATAAAAGTCTGATGCAGATAGAGGATCCTGTACCATCCGTAGCCCTCCAGAGTATTTTGCAGGGGCTTGGAGGATCCCCCAAAGGCCTGAGAATGATCTTACCTGAAAATCATCTACTTTTCACTTGTAAATTCTTTCAAAGAATTAAACTCACTCCCTCACTTTTTTTGTAAAACTGATTTGGTTAATTTCAATGAGAGGATGGTTAAGAAAAAGTCCTCTTTTCCTCTTGCTAATATTGAATCATAGAGCCATAAAGACTGCTAATTTTGAAATGTGCTGGGTAGGGCTTTCTACTGATTATGTTGCTATTGATTCAAACAGTCAGAAGTCTTCAGGATCATTTTTAGAGCAATGGCATGAACGGGGCTGAAATGGAAATCAGTCAGATAATGAATACCCCTGCTTAGAAATCATTATGGGCTGAGTTGTGCTGGGAAGGCTCTGGGTCTGGGAGTTGCCCCTGAGCTCAAGCCGGTTGGCGCTCAGTGGTCACAGTTCCTATAGCCAGGGCTTGGCATTCTGCATGACTGCTTGCCTGTGTTCAAGTCAGTTTGACCAGAACCAGGTGTTTTTTGTTGTCATTTTCTTGCTGGGACATGGACATTTAAAAGAGCCTAACTAAGGACTATGGAGTTGTTGTTCATTTTGGAGGCAAAGACCCCTGGGTAGTTGAAGGAAGGGTCTAAGATAGCAATCTACTTTCCCTTGGTAAATGGGAAGGCTGCTTTCCTTGAACGTATGGTAGAGGTGTTTATATTATGACCTACAGGCCAAATCTGGCAGGCTGCTGGATTTTGTATGGCCCATGGGCTCAGAAGAGTTTTTTAATTTTTTAAATGGTCAAAAAGTAAAAATCAAAAAGTAATAAAATTTCATGACATATGAAAATATACGAATTCAATTTGCTTTTTTAGTATTCATAAATAATTTTTTTTGGAACATAGCCGTATCCATTCATTTATGTATTGTCTGTGGTTTGTTTCATGCTACAGTGGCAGATTTGAATACTTGCAATAGAGACCATATGGCCTGCAAAGCCCCAAATATTTACTGTCTGGCTCTTTATAGATAAAGTTTGCTGACATCTGCTGTATGTACAGGCCTGGAGGACATTGCTTCCCACCAGGAGCCCTCTCCCTAGAGGGTCTGCGTCCACAAGGTACAGCTCTTGCTACCTGCAGAGATGTGTGGTCTAAACCCTGCTTGATAGGATGATTGAGAACATTCAAGAAAGTGGCAATGAAATAAGATCCCGCTCAAATTACATTTTTGTTATCTACATAAGTTTGGGCCTTGGTCAGATTTAAAGCATTTGATTAACCTACTAGAATATACTTTTGGTATTCTTTAAGACAGGTGACCAACTAGTTGATTGCTTTACTCCATTGGGCAGCTCATTCTATACTGGCCTTTTCCATTTCAACCTTGTCTTCCTCTTCCTCCCTGTCACCCGAATCACTTGAGAGGTTTCAGACTATCTATTTTCCAGCTCCAGAGAGCAGAATCTGGTCATCTTCTTGGCAAGATAAGCAATGGTCTGGCCTTTGGCCAACCTGGTCAGCTGTTCCTCTGGGGTATGAGCCTGCATCTGCTGCTTCTGATGTCTGGATGAGAGGCCACACGGTGTCTGGGCCATCTGGGAGTTCTGGTTCCCAGATACCAGCATATGGAACCTGGAAAATGCTGGGCTGATTAATGACCTTTTTCACTCATCATTAGAATATCTGGTGGAGGGCAACTTACATTACTCGCCACTCACCTGAATAGTCCCTGAAGCTTCTACTTTTATATAACCACTCCTTCTTGTTGAGTAGGGTGTTGGGAACATGATAAATGCCCATTGACCCAGCAGTATTATTATGCTTCGTTTTTGGAGCTGACATGCAGTCTGACTTCGCACAACAGGAGTTGATGGAGAGGGTCCTGACTTGTTTCCATTATTTCTCTACATCAGTCTAGTCACAAATGATTCAACCCTGTGTCCTTAGCCAAGTGCCACTTTTATCTGATCCCCCAATACCCTCCCCAAATTATGCTCCAAATAGGCCACTCAACCATGAGTAAGTGATGCAGCCATTGGAGATAGCCAGAGGGCATGAGGAACCCCTTCCCACCCCAACCAAACCAAAAGGACTCTGCAAGGTGCTCTCATGAAAACCAGACCTATAATTTTAAATGGAAATTCAGTTGAAAAAGAACTGGTTGTGATGAGCACTGGGTGTCGTATGTAAGTGATGAATCACTGAATTCTCCTGACACTAATATTACACTATATGTTAATTTACTAGAATTTAAAAACTTGAAACATTAAAAAAAAAATTTCTTACGAATAACAAAAAAAATGGGTTTTGAACCATAAATTTGGTTTTACTGCCATAATTTTGGGAGAATTGTTAGCTCCTAAGTGCCCAACTGGAGAATCTTTTTTTATTTAACGAAGGGAGTGGTGGGACTAAGCAGTGTTAGAGATTTTCTCCTTGTAGATGTGCAGACACAGCCTGATAGAAAAAGGGAATTTTGGTTGGGAGAATTCACAGAAGTGACTGTTTCCATTCAATGAATATAAAATCCCGAACTTCTGCCTGCATTTTTCCCTAAGGGAAAAATTAGGGCACTGATTCAGTTTGATTGTGTGCCTCTTCCTCCTGTGACTTCTCTCCCAGCTCTGGGTCTGTTTCATATAATTTCTATGCCTGTTGGGTCCCCCTCTGCAACGATTATATCCTCGGAGGGGAAGCGCTCCTCTTCCTCAGCTTTAGCATTTTGTAGGGCTGCTGGTTGAGTGCTTAGCACATAGTAGGTCCTCAGAAATGCCCGTGAGCTGTATAAATATGAATATAAGTAGAAGTGGGGTGGGTGGGCCCTGGACCAAGAGTAGAAGGTGGGGAGTCTGGTCTTGTCTCTAGCTCTAAATGACTCTGAGCAAGGTGCTGAAGCTCCGAACCTCAGTTTACTCAAAATATGCCTGACAATAGATGTCCCAACTCCCTGACCGAATTATGGTGAGGCTCAAAGGAGGGAAACAGATATGCAAAAACCACTATCAATCAGTGGTGGGAAAAGCTGCATCAGGTAGTTTGCTTGAATCAGAAGGTTGCAGGGGCTGCTCATGGATGGAGGTCAAACTAGAGGACATTGATGGTGGACCCCCTTAAGCTCTGTTTTGGTGACATGGTGAGTAGAATGAATAGATTCTCAACTTTCTTTTGAACCTGAATGCCACTGTGACTAGGGGCCAGCTCTGTGCCTCTGCCAGTACGGGCTGGGGGAGGGCGGGAGGACAGGGACAGATTGTACAGACAGAGGACAAAGCCAGAGACATTCAAAACAAAGACGGTCTCAGAGCCTTGTGGAAGTCCTAGAATGGCCCTGTTTTTGCCTGCTATTCTCTTGGTCACAAAAGAGCACAGACAAGTTACCATAGCAACAGTTCTCACGAGGTGTGCATGTTAGGATGGAGTTGGAAAAGATTTTATTAAAACAAGAAGAAATTAGGTTTTCAGATATATTTGCCCTCCACCCAAAGCGTTGCTCCTTTTAGGAGAATAAAGCAGCAGCTGTTCCTATCACAGATATGCTCCTAATTCCTAGCATTCGAATCTTCAAACTTTCATTTTAGATTCGGCACAGTTCATGATAGTCCTAACACATCTGAGAGGGATGCATTTTCTCAAGAGGTAAAACAGTGTGAAACCGGTGATGAGGGACCCTAAGACTAGATGCTGAAAGCCTTGTCAACCTCTGGCTGGGGAGACCCCACCACCCCCATCCCCCAGATCTGTGCCCGCCGTGATGCCCAGCTGCTCATCCTATCCGCCCTTCCTTCTGGTCCCTGGCTGCAGGCTTGTCACGCTGTTGCCTGGGGCGGTGCCTCTGTGGAGTGCTTCCTGGTTCCTGTGCTGTGTGGTGGCAGCCAAGGCAGGCTGACAGCTTTGGCTGGGGACCAGACTCTGCTGTGGCCAAGGACCTCTTGGTTTTGGACTTTTCATCTAAGCTTGTGTGGCGTCAGAAAGGACAAGGGGAAAGGCTCTCCAAACTGGGGAGAGTGTATGAGTGCGTGTGCATGAACCTTTCCCTATACATTAATTCTGCCTCAACAAGGACTTTCCTTTACATTAATTCTGCCTCAACAAGGACTTTCCTTTAAGAATGGAGATCTCTTGTGTGTGAAGTCTGACCACCTTGCCCATGTGAAGCCACCTGAAGAGTCAGGGAAGGAGAACCTGCTGGTCTGTGTGGAAGAGGAAGACGGGGGCAGGTGCACGCACAGTGAGCTGGAACCCAAGGGCCCTGGGCACAGGGAGTCCGGGGAAGGTGAGTGACATAAAGGCTGACTTTCTCCCCTGCACAGGCAGAACTCTGCAGACTGGCTGACAGGATGCTGGGTGAGCCCAAGGCAGACGTGGGGGGCTATAGGACGAAGTCCCCCTGGAAGTCCCCACTAATGACGACCCTGGGAGTCTTGGACCCTCCCCAGGGCTGGGACACAGGGAGTGCCCAAGGCATAAAGGGTGGCTTCCAGGAGGCTGGAGGAGGCCTGCCCAGACCTGTCATAGGAATCAGAGGCGACATGTGATAGACTCGGGTGTACATCGGGTGGGGCTTACAAAAGGGACACGTGAGTGAGCGCAGGCAGCGGGCTGCTAGTAGGGCAGGGCCGAGTCGTCCCACTCCAGCTGGGTGTGCCTGGCTCCGCTCTGCCCGTGTCTGCCCTTGCCCATCCCTTCCTCCTCCTCTTCCTCTTCGCTGTCCTCTGACTCACTGCTGCTGGAGCTCACGTCTTCCTCTACTTCTTCCTCCTCCTCAGTTTCCTCTTCTCCACGCCCTGGTTCTTCATGTTTCTGGATGTCGGGGAGAGAAGGGACATGCTCATCAGGGGCTGAGCAAAAACCACTCTGGAACTTACATGTTTCTTCCTCCACTAAGGGAACATTTTGGGCCCCTTGAACGCCTTTCCCTTCCCGCTAAACCCATGGCCCTGGGGACAGGCCTCCTGGACAGGAGGTCCTCTGGTGAAAGGCAAATCCGAGGGCTAAGGACCAAGAAGAAATAGTGAATTCCCAGACCTGGACTCAAGGTACATTGTGGGTTTTAAACCTTTCAGGCCAGGGTTTACTTTCTGGCATTTCTGGAGCCTGTCTGTATGGAGCTTTCCACGTCTTCAGTGTTAGCTCGAATGCTATTCTCTCACTGAGAAGCATACAGCCCGGTCCCAGGTGACATCATAGTCTCTGGGAGCAGAAGGTCTTCTAAGCCAAGACTCAGGTGTGCTGCTTCTCAGAAATATTCCTTCGGGAAGGAAAGTTCATGGTCCTCATTTTCTATGCCTCCCCTCACTGGCTGAGGCTTGTGTCTTCAAACTCAACCCCACTCTTTTCCAGTTCCATTCCTGCCCCATCCCCCGCCAGCTTTTTGGTGATTCTAGCAAAATCTTAGTTCTGGATTTATGTCTTGAGTTGATGAAACAGCCATAAAAGATGTATGCCCTTGCATGGTTGCATCCCCTCCCTGGAGCGGCTTCTTTTCTATCTTGCCTGCCACCCCTCCCTTCCATCCTAACCCATTCTTCAAGGCCTCCCTTAGGCTAACCTCCTCTAGGAAATCATTCTTGAACACTCTGGCCTCGATGGCTCTCCCTACTCCTGCTTCACTGACCATTGGCATCAGCACGTTAGCCCTCGGTAAGAACACTTGTACCCAGTACTCAGACTGCTCCGGGCATGGGGGCTTGTTTCCCACAGCCGAGGCTCAGCTCTCTGAGGGTGGAAATGGAGCACTTAGCACCATACCTACACCCTATGCTAGGAGAAGCTGAGCTACCTTGGCACGCTGGCTAGGATATCAGGGGGACCATGCTGGGAGAATCTTCATTCCTCAGTGACTCCTGATTTTCCTCTGCTTTTCTACTCCTGCCTCTACCACCACCAAGGAAACCATGGGCAGCCCAAAGGGCACTTGTAGAACTTTGATATTCGTATGTCTAGAGCTGGGGCCTTAGACCCTCATGGGTGGATGCTGGAGGTTGCTGGCTAACTGAAATGAGATGACTTAGGACTTTAGGATCCAGCAACCTTGACTTGAATATTGGAGAAGTTTGAGCACTTTGACTTTCTTCTCGGAGTTGGTTCCCACCTTGAGAAGTAAGGATGAGAACCTCTATTTCACAGGGGGTTGGGAAGATTAAATGGGGTGGTGTACAAAGAGCACCCTGTGCAGTGTCTGACATGATGGGGGCTCCGTGAATGGCAGGTATTGCTGTTGTGCTTTTGTTTTAACCTGTTCTGAGCCTTTAACGGTGTAAATTAGATGGCTTTGCTCCATGCTGCCTGCAGAGCTCACTTAATCAAAAAATTCAATACTGAGTCTTTGTTAGCTCTGCATTAAATACTATGGGGGAGGCAAGGGATAGACACCACATGGCTGCTTGCCTTAAGAAATGTCTGGTTCTGTTTGTAGGGTGAGAGCAATTCACATTTTTAATCAGTGAATGCAGCTGGTGGGAAAGTATGGTCCATGCAGGTTGAGTGGGCTGAAGGTGCTCAGAGAACGCAAGGGTCAGTGGGGCTGGGCTTCCAGCACAGGGAAGATGGAGCTGGGGGAGGGGAAGCATACTGCCCCAAGATCCCAGTCCCTGCATGAGGATCACCTCCATGGGGTTGACTGTGATAGTGAGCGCAGAGTCGTCCCAATCCATCTCAGCCTCCTTGGCAGCCTCTGTCTCCTGGGTGAAGTGCTGGTGGGCTATCCGGATCCGGTACATGCCCATGGCCACGACAAATACCAGCATGCACACGGAGATGATGATGACCACTGTGGCGATGCTTGGGACCACTGGAACAAGGAAGGAATCCACATGATGTGGCGAACAGAAGGACTAGCTCAGTCTTGGGATGGAGTGTGAATGAAACATCCATGTGTAGGTTACAATCTGCCCTACCACTTCTCAGCTGTAGAACTCTGGGCCAGCACCTCACCCTGTCTGGGCTTCATTTTCTTCATCTCTATAATGGGTACTTGTGAGGAATAAATCAAATGGTGAATGGATGTTCTCTTCTATCTTTTGCTTTCCCCTCTAATTCTGGGGCAGCTTCCACTGAGAGCCAGGCACTAGAATTTCATAGGGACAGACACGGCATCCACCAGACAGTAATACAAATGGCAAGACTAGAATTGAAGTAAGGGTGGGAGACTGCAATATGGTGTGCATGTGTGAGAGCGAGAGGGCACATTTGAAGGGGCTCAGCGAAAGCTTCGCACAGGATGTGGCTCTGAGTTAGGCCTCAAAGGACTTGGAAGATATTACCCTAGCACTCTGTACTAACCTCTGTTATATTGTAACTTCTTTCCCTACCTAGCCCCTGACTGAGGCTGCGAGTACCTCAGAGGCGGGGCCCACAGCTTTCCCATTCCTGGGTCCCTCCTCCAGTTCTGGGCACCTGTGGCTGCCGTACCATACCTGTTAGTGGATGGTCTTGAATCACAGTGACCGCCTGATAGCCTAAGGTCCTTCCTCCCAGGCCACCTACCTGAACTGCGCTGGATGCTACCCTGGGACTCAGGGTGGTGGACAGACTGCAGGAAGGGAGGCTGCACAATAAGGTGGTTGACATGCTCCTTGTCTGAGACTCTGGCCTCATGGAGGACGCTGACCTAGGAAGAGCAGGGAGAGGTGCTGCTGACCAGGGTGGCCGGTGGACCCAAATGAATGAGGAACGAGTGGGTAACTCTGAAATTCCCTAATGATGGAAGGACCCACTCACCTCCAGGTTGAACTCATTGCTGGTATAACGTCCATTGAGTTCTGAGCACTTGATTCTGAACCGCCGGGTCTCGAGGGAACCTGGATGCCAGTTGCGGTAGCGGATGTGATGCAGCACCTGCTCATAGCGACTCATGGAGCCCACACCTGTCATAAGAAGGTAGAAGATGGGGGATACAGGATGTGGCTTCTGGGACTTGTGGTTCTCCTGAATTTGTCCAGGGTAAGAGCTTGAGATGTTTAGGGGAAGACAATGCATGGATACAGGAATTCTAAGGAGCCAATTGAACTGACCCAAAGGATTTCCAGATACATTGGACTCTGAACAGAATGGCCTCAGCCTGTCAAATGCTATTTTTGCTGAGGTCAAATATTATAAGAGAAAGCATCCACCTACTTTCTGCAGAAGAGGTCCTCAAGATGCTGAAGTAGCTCACTGACAGGGGCTAGAAGTCCATGCTCTGAGGTCAAAGGTCCCTACCTGACCCCACAGGTGACAGAGCACCATCACACTCATGACTCCAGCCTGAGAGTGATGAGAGCACGGTTAAGGGGCTGAGTGTGGTCTTACCATAGATAGAGTAGCCTGCTGTGGAATTGGTGGCATCCAGGTGTCGCTGATGGAGCTCGCTGTGGTTGAGCTCCAAGCATTCCTGTCTTGGGTCCAGGTCCCCTCCAATCACCAAAATGTCACAGAAATCTAAGTTGTGAAGCATTTCTTCTAAGACTGCTGATTTGGGGGCTGAGGTAAGACAGACATGGAAAACACAGGCATGAGGACAACTCAGCAGGTTTGCATGTCTTCTTCCTCCTCTGTGACTGCATGCCAGGGTCAGGCTGGGTCAGGAGAAGAGGCTGTGCCATCCCAACCACCACCTCCATGGCTCAGACGAATGCCCAGGCATGCCCTGAGGTTGGGTGGCATGGATTTGTGTGAAGAGCATGAATAGTCAGAAGATGTGAATTTGAATACCAGCTACTAAGACACTTACAGTGGTAAAGAGGGCAAGGGTCTTGAGAGGAATGAAGACAGCGTCTCGCACCTAGTAGATGCTCAATAAGCGATAGTTCTCATTTGGGGCCAGATGTAAGTGCCCTTCTACCATGCTGTCCTAGTTTTCCCCATGTGATCATGGTGTGTATATCTGTCACCCCGGCAGACCCTGAGTTTTTCCAGGGCAGTAGCACTGTTTTTTTTTTTTTTATTATGACCAACTCCTCAGTGTCTAACCCAGGGGCTCATATGGAGCATATTATTATATTTATAATTATTATAAACAATTATATTATGGAGCATAATAATATAATGATTAAGTAAACTGGTTAGTTGGCAATCTTTTGGTCAGCCTAGCAATCCTGGCCTGATTTTGTGACCCCAAATTTTCCAGAGGGACGTCTGAGTATTCGAATGCTGGAAACGTTGGCAGTCCTAACTTAAAAGTACTGGGACTTCTGGGGAAGATGGCAGAGTAGGAGGACCCTAGTTTACCTCATCCCACTGATATACCTAGATAACACCACATCGGTGTAAATCGGAAAACAACCTGAAGACTGGCAGAACCAACTCCACAACTAAATGTAGGGAAGAGGCCACATGAAAGAGGGTAGGAAGGGCAGAGACATAGTCCGGAGCTAAATGGGTCTGCAGGAAGGAGGAATGCCACAGACCTAGAAAGGGGAAACACACAGGTGACCAAACACCCCAGGCACAGGGAAGACGAATACCTATAATATTTGGCTTTGAAAACCAGCCGGGCATAATTTCATGATTTGTTACAAGCAGAAGTGCTTAACACCTGGAACATTAAAAATCCGTGGGCTTGGCTCTGGGAGAGGCAGGAGGTGAGAGGAAACTCAGTCCTTGCCCTTATAGAGACAGCACAACAAACAGCCTGTGGAGATACAACATAGAAGCAGCAGTTTGAAAAATGCCTGGGGTATATGGGCGAGCATGTGCTGAAAGTTCCAGGAACAAAGGGGCATGTGGCACCATTTCCCTCCCCTGCTCCTCAGCCGAGACACAGACACCCGAGGGAACCAGCACAGTGCCAACATGTGCTATCTAACTTGCTAACAGTGAAATGATCCCCAGGTTCTCCTGCAGACATGCCCCCTCCAGCCCGGCCTGCACTCCATGTTCCCTCCTACAGCACACCTGCACACACCTTCCTAAAACCAAGTGCCCTGCACCAGGTTCTCCTGCTGATCAGCCCCCTCCAATATGACCTTGGCCAGAGCCCAGCCCAAGTGGTGCCACAAACCTGGCACTGTGCAAGCTGCCCTGAAAGGGACCAGCACCAATCCAAAGTGATTCCTGCCCTGGGGAGAGGGGAAGATAACCATGCATACCAAACTGGCCCCAGCAGTAGGCAGGGGGCAGACATCTGGTCTGACTACAGGTCCCACCCACCAATAAAATCTTAAGGAACAACACAGGGAAAGTACCCTGCAGTTCGATGTTACTGCATTTCTGGCAAATGCCTGATCTGACTCAGCTCAAACTCAAGGCAGGCCCAGACTGGCTACCACCACAGAGACCAAATCCTGCTCACAATAGGCCAAGAAAGCCATTGCAGACCACTGGACTGAAGGCAAAAGCAGCTCATCCACAGCAGTAGGTCATAAAAAACACACACATGGGAGATACTCCTGAAGTACTGATCCTGGTGAATGGGGACACTGCAGGGCACGACAGGACATCTTCATTAGGCCACTACTTTCAAGAGCAAGAGACCTTGCTGACTTTCCCAACACACAGAAACATACAGAGGGTTAGACAAAATGAGGGGAGAGGAATATGTCCCAAATGAAAGAACAGAACAAAATCACAAGCAAGAGACCTAAACAAAAATGAAGAATAATATCCCTGATAAAGAATTTAAAATAATGGTCATAAAGACACTCCATGGACTGGTGAAAAGAGTGGAGGACCTCAGTGAGACCTTCAACAGACAAAAAACAACCAACCAATTAGAAATAAAGAACTCAATAAATGAAATTAAAAATACACTAGAGGGAATACATGGACTAGAGGAAGTAGATCAGCGACCTGGAGGGCAGAGTAATGGAAAGCAATCAACCTGAACAGAGGGGGAGAAAAAAAAAAAAAAAATGGAGAGAGACTTAGGGAACTCAGTGTCACCATCAAACATAATAACATTTGCATTATAGAGAGCCAGAAAGTGGAGAAAAAGGGGGCAGAAAATTTACTTGAAGAAATTACAACTGAAAATTCCCTAAATTTGGGGGAGGAAACAAATCCAGATCCAGGAAGCACAGAGGGACCCCAACAAAACCCAAGGAGGTCCACACCAAGACACATAATAATAAAATGGCAAAGAATAGTCATAGAGAATTTTATTTAAGATTTTATATATATATATATATATAGTGAGTGAGTGAGCGAGCACATAAGCAGGGAAAGTAGCAGGCAGAGGGAGAGGGAGAAGTAGGCTTCCCGCTGACCAAGGAGCCCAGTGTGGGGCTTGATCCCAGGACCCTGGGATCACGACCTGAGCTGAAGGCAGACACTTAACCAACTGAGCCACCCAGGTGCCCCTATTACTATTTTATAGAGAGAGCAAGTGAGCACCAAGGGAAGGGCAGAGGGAGAGAGAATCTTAAGCAGGTTCCATGCTCAATGTAGAGCCCGACTGGGCTTGATCTCACTATCCTGAGATCAGTACCCGAGCCAAAACCAAGAATCAGGCACTTAACTGACTGAGCCATCCAGGCACCACAAAGAGAGAATCTTAAAAACAGCAAGAGAAAAGAAAGCAGTTACGTATGAGGAAAACCCATAAGGCTATCAGCTAATTTTTTAGTAGAAAGGTTGCAGGCCAGAAGGGAGTGGCATGATATATTCAGAGTGCTGAAAGGAAAAAATCTGCAGCCAAGAGTACTCTACCCAGCAAGGCTATCATTCAGAGTAGAAGGAGAGGTAAAGAGTTTCCCAGAAAAACAAAAGTTAAAGGAATTTATGACAACTAAATCAGCTCTACAAGAAATGTTAAAGGCGGGGTGCCTGGGTGGCTCAGTCGTTAAGCGTCTGCCTTCGGCTCAGGTCGTGATCCCAGGGTCCTGGGATCGAGCCCCGCATCGGGCTCCCTGCTCTGCGGGAAGCCTGCTTCTCCCTCTCCCTCTCCCCCTGCTTGTGTTCCCTCTCTCACTGTGTCTCTCTCTGTCAAATAAATAAATAAAATCTTTAAAAAAAAAAAAAGAAATGTTAAAGGCGATTTGCTGAGTGGAAAGAAAAGATCATAAGGAGTAAAAAAAGTAAGCACAAAAGCAGTAAAAATAAAGTATATCTATAAAAATCAGTCAAGGGACTCACAAAATAAAAGGATATAAAGTATGACACCATGTACCTAAAATGTGGGGGTGGGAGGGAGGAGTAAAGAACGTGTTCAAATTTAAGTGACCAACAACTTAATATAGACTGCTACATGCAGAAGATGTTATTCACAAACCTAACGATAACCACAAATCAAGAACCAGAATAGATATGCAAAACATAAAGAGAAAGGAATCCAAGTAGATCACTATAGAAAGCCAACAAACCATGTGAGAAGAGAGCAAGAGAAGAAAGGAACAAAGGAGAACTACAAAAACAACCATAAAGCAAGTAACAAAATGGCAAAAAGTACATACCCATCAATAATTACTTTAAATGTTAAAGGACTAAATGCTCCAATAAAAAGACACAGGGTGATGAAATGGATAAAAAACCAAAACCTATCTCTATAATGCCTACAAGAGACTCATTTTAGACCTAAAACCACATGCAGATTGAGTGAAGGGATGAAAAAGCAGGTATCATGCAAATGGAAGTGAAAAGCAAGCCAGAATAGCAATAGTTCTGACAAAATAGACTTTAAAACAAAGACTGTAACAAGAGACAAAGGACATTCTCATAATCATAAAGGGAATAATCCAACAAGAAGATATAACAATTGTAAATATTTATGCACCCAACATGGGAGCACCCAAATACACAGAGAAGCTAGTAACAAACATAAAGGAAGTAGTTGATAGTAGTACAATAGCAGTAGGGGACTACAGCACCTCACTTACATTGATGGATACATTATCCAAACAGAAAATCATCAAGGAAACAGTGACTTTGAATGACACATTGGGCCAGATGGATTTAACAGATACATTCAGAACATTCCATCCTAAAACAGCAGCATATACATTCTTTCAAGTGCGCATGGCGCATTCTCCAGAAGAGATCACCTATTAGGCCACAAAACAAGCCTCAACAAATTCAAAAAGATCGAAGTCATACCATGCATCTTTTCTGACCACTATGCTATGAAACTAGTAATCAACCACAAGAAAAAAATCTGGAAAGACCACATTAAGTAATGTGCTACTAAACAATCAATGGGTCAACAAAGAAATCAAAGAGGAAATAAAAAAATACATGGAGACAAATGAAAACACAGCAATCCAAAATCTTTGGGATGCAGCAAAAGCTGTTCTAAAAGGGAAATTTATAGCAATACAGGCCTACCTCAGGAAGAAAGAAAAATCTCAAATAATCAACTTTCACCTAATGGAACTAGAAAAAGAACAACAAAACCCAGAGCTAGCAGAAGGAAGTAATAATGACTAGAGCAGAAATAAATGATATAGATAACTAGAAAAAAACAATAGATCAGTGAACCAGGAGTTGATTTTTTGAAAAGATCAAGAAAATTGATAAACCTTTAGTTACATTCATTCCCCCCCCCCAAAAGAGCTAAAATAAAATCAGAAATGAAAGAGGAGATATAATAGCCAATACCACAGAAATACAAAGGTTTATAAGAGAATGTGTGTAACAAATCATATACCAACAAATTAGATAACCTCTAGAAGAAATAGATAAATTCCTAGAAACATATAACCTCCCAAAACAGAAGCAGGGAGAAATAGAAAATTTGAACATGCCAATTATCAGCAATGAAATTGAATCAGTAATCAAAAACCTCCGAACAAATGTCCAGAACCACATGGCTTCACAGGTGAATTCTTTCAAACATTTAAAGAAGATTCTTAAACTATTCATAAAAAAATTGAAGGAAAGCATCCAAATTCATTGTATGAGGTCAGCATCACCCTGATACCCAAACCAAAAACACTATCAAAAAAGAAAACTAAGGCTGGGGTGCCTGGCTGGCTCAGTCGTTAAGCGTCTGCCTTCAGCTCAGGTCATGAGCCCAGGGTCCTGGGATCGAGTCCTGCATTGGGCTCCCTGCTCAGCAGGAAGCCTGCTTCTCCCTCTCCCACTCCCCCTGCTTGTGTTCCCCTCTCTTACTGTGTCTCTGTCAAATAAATAAAATCTAAAAAAAAAAAAAGAAAACTAAGGCCAATATCCCTGATGAGCATAGATGCAAAAATCCTCAACAAAATATTAACAAACCGAATCCAACAATACATTAAAGAAATCCGTCACCATGATCAAGTTGAATTTATTCCTGGGATGCAAGGATGGTTCAGTATTCACAAATCAATCAATGTGGTACATCACATCAAGAGAAAAGGATGAAAACCATATGATCATTTCAATAGATGCAGAAAAAGCATTTGACAAAGTACAACATCCATTCATGATAAAAACCCTCAAGAAAGTAGGGTTAGAGGGAAGATACCTCAACTTAATAAAGACCATATAGGAAAAACCCACAGGTATATCATACTGATTGGTGAAAAACTGAGAGCTTTTCACTAGGATTGGAAACAAGACAAGAATATCCACTCTTACCACTTTATTAAACATAGTACTGGAAGTCTTAGCCAGAGCAATCATACAACAAAAAGAAATAAAAGGCATCCAAGTTGGTAAGGAAGAAGTAAAACTTTGATTATTTGCAGCTGACATGATACTATGCCTAGAAAACCCTACAGACTCCACCAAAAAACTACCAGAACTGATAATGACTTCAGTATGGTTGTAGGATACAAAATCAGTATACAGAAATCTGTTGCATTTCTATACACTAATAAAACAGCAGAAAAAAGAAATTAAGAAAACAATCTCATTTGGGGCACCTGGGTGGCTCATTTGGTTAAGTGTCTACCTTCAGCTCAGGTCATGATCCCAGGGTCCTGGGATTCAGCCCTGCATCAGGCTCCCCCACTCAGTTGGGCATCTGCTTACCCCTCTCCCCTCTGCCCCTCCCCCCCACCACCCATGTGCGCTCTCTCTCTCATTTGCACTCTCTAAATAAAATCTTTAAAAAGAAAATAATCCTATTTACAATTGCATCAAAAATAATAAAATACCTATGAATAAACCTAACCAAGGAGGTAAAAGACCTGTATGTACTCTTGTAAACTATAAAACATTGATGAAAGAAACTGAAGATGACACAAAAGGGAAGACATTCCATGCTCATGGATTGGAATAATATTGTTAAAATGTCCATACTATCCAAAGCAATCTACAGATTTAATGCATCCCTATCAAAACACTGACAGCATTTTTCACAGAACTGTAACAACAATCCTAATATTTGTATGGAATCAAAGAAGACCCCAAATAGTCAAAGCAATCTTGAAAAAGGAAAACAAAACTGGAGGCATCACAATCCCAGATTTGAGGATATTCTACAGAGCTGTGGTAATCAAAACAGTATGGTACTGGCACAGAAAAAGACACATAGATCAATAGAACAGAGTAGAGAGCCCAGAAATAAACCCATGCTTATAAGTCAATCTATAACAAAGGAGACAAGAGTCTCTTCAACAAATGTTGGGAAAACTGGTCGGCTACATGTAAAAGAATGAAACTGGACCACTTTCTTACACCATATACAAAAATAAACTCAACGTGGATTAAAGACCTAACTGAGAGACCAGAAACCATAAAAATCCTAGAAGAGAGTGCATGCAATAATTTCCCTGACATTGGCCATAGCAACGTTTTTCTAGACGTGTCTCCTGAGGCAAGGGAAAGAAAAGCAAAAATAAACCACTGGGACTACATCAAAATAAAAAGCTTTTGCACAGCTAAGGAAGCAATAATCAAAACTACAAATAACCTACTGAAAGGGAGACGATATTTGCATATGACATATCTGATAAAAGATTAGTATCCAAAATATATAAAGAACTTATACAACTAAACACCCCCAAAAGAAATAATCTGATAAAAGTATTGTGTATCGTGTCTTCTGACACAAACAGACATTTTTCAAAGAAGATACACAGATGGCTGACAGACACATGAAAAGATGCTCAACGTCACTCATCATCAGGAAAATGTAAATCAAAACCACAATGAGACATCACCTTACACCTGTCAGAATGGCTAAAATAAAAAACACAAGAAACAAGAAGTGACGAGGATGTGGAGAAAAAGGAATCCTCATGCACTGTTGGTGGGAATGCAAACTGGTGCAGCCACTGTGGAGAACAGTATGGAGGTTCCTCAAAAAATGAAAAATAGAACTACCATATGATCCAGTAATTCCACTACTGGGTATTTACCCAAAGAATGCATAAACACTAATTTGAAAAGACCTATGCACCCCTACTTTTATTGCAGCATTATTTACAATAGCCAAATTATGGAAGCAGCCCAAGTGTCCAACGACAGATGAATGGATAAAGTGTGTGTGTGTGTGTGTGTGTGTAGTATTATTCAGCCATAAAAAAGAATGAAATCTTGTCATTTGCAACAACATGGATGGATCTTGAAATGCAGTAAGTCAGAGAAAGACAAATACTATATGATTTCACTTATATGTGGAATTTAAGAAACAAATGAACAAAGAAGAGACAAATAAAAAAAACAGACCCTTAACTCTAGAGAACAAACTGATGGTTATCGGAGGGGAAGTGGGTGGGGGATGGGTGAAATAGGTGAAGGAGATTAAGGAGTGCACTTGTGATGAGCACTGGATGATGTACAGAATTGTTGAATCACTATATTGTATACCTGAAACTAATATAACACTGTATGTTAACTATACTGGATTTAAGAAAATAATAAAAGTGGTATTTATGGAGTGCTTGCTATGGGCCAGGCTCTGTGCAAACAATCCTAACAGATAGATATTAAATGGGGTACTATTATTATCTCCATTTCACCAGCAGTGAAGTGGAAGTCCGGGGGGTAGGGCAGATTGCCCAGGCTTACACAGATATTAGGGGAAGAGCTGGGACAGAAGCCATGACTTTCTGATTCCACAGTTTATAAATTCATAACCTTTGGGCTAGTAGTCTTCAAATGCTTTTGATTTTGCAGCCCTTTTGGGAAAAATTTCTGAACCGAGATCATTTAAATATGTATAGTTATTTATTTATAAAGTGGACTAATATATTTTGTATACTATAAAACATTTATGAAAATAGAAATTAAAAAGGATTTACAAAAGAGAGAATTATTTTAAATAATTATTTTCTGTTTTAATTTTTTAGTGATACCAAAAATATTTTTTGCTCTCACCAGATATATATTTTTCTAAATAATTTCATATGCTTGATTTTTAGATGCTTGTCATTCTCAATGGCTTCATGTTTCACTGGCAAAATCTAAAATCACATTAATATACATTGAAGGCCTATCATTAGCGATAGCATACGTGTATCTGTATTTCAAATGGCCTTTGCATGGTTTCTGGAGTTTTTTGCCAGCTTCTTATCAGGTCAGTTTAGGTCACCTTACTCCTACCTCCCCATGTGGCCGGCTGATTGCTCACACTAGGTAGGAGGCATGGTATAAATGTTGAGCATTTTCTCATTGTTCTTCTGTGGCTACGTTACAGGTTCTGTCTTCCATCTGTACTTCTCTTGATTCCCACTGTGCTGAAGGGACTGTGCTGGGCTCAGGCATTTAGAGGCGAATCAGCCATGGTTGAGCGCTCATGGAGCCCCTGGTCTGGCTTAATTAACTGATAACTGCCACTGAGGGCTAGCAGATGTGGCGGTGGGGGTGGGGGGGAGGTCAGGGAAGCATCAGTCATGGGGGGCGTACAGAGCAGGAGAGCTAGCCCAGTCGAGGGGGCAGAGTGCTGGTGGGGAGATGTTTGCCAGCAGTAACGCGGATGGGGAGTGTCAGGGACCTACCAGGCAGAGGGTAGGGCACGAGCAAAGGTGAGAACACAGAGGTGTGAGAGACAGGGGTGTACATGGGGGACTTGCCTGTCTTGGTACCGAAACAGCACAAAGAGGAGTAGGTCAGTAGGGGCAGATGATGCTGGGGCGGGTCACTGAGGCCTGCTGGCAAATACCATGAGCCTCCTTACTTAAGGCATCCATAATAACGATTATCCTAACAACAATAAGAGGAAGATGTAAAAAGTACCCATAAGAGCTCTCGGGCACGTGGCTCTGTGCTCTGCCCGCACCTCTCATAAATAGAAGGTGAGTTAGAGTCCCAGGTAACTGCTTTTCCCTGGCATTGCCTGTCAGCCAGGGGCAGGCCTAGCACGTCCACACGCTCCCATTTACAGCCTGCAGCCACTGTGGTCAGAGGCCCTTCCTTTTCCCATCTGATTGTGGCTCCAAATGAGGGGAAGGGAAAGCTCACAGGCCCTAATGCACCTGGGAGTGTCACTAGGCAAGGGCCCTGTCCCGGCAGGGACACTTGGAAGACGCCATCTATTGTCATGAGCTAAGAAGGGCTGCACTGGAGGTACCCCATTCCCTAGGGACCAGGGTGGTTTAAGGCAGTGAGTAATTAGGACTGTTAGAGGAGCAGCCCTTTAGGGACTCAGGCCCATGGGCTCCAGCACATCATTAGCAGCTGCTTTGGAGGCAGAGAAGGAGAGCTAGAAGTCCTCTCCTGGAGGAGGCCGCAGAGGACGGTTAAACAGGTACTTCCCCTGTAGATCTGGACCCTGGGTTTCCCTTCCTTCCTTATCCTTCCTTCCTGTCACCACCCCCATCCCCGCCAGCTGAGTGCACCATAGCTTTCCGTGCAACGGAGTGTTTTTCCCTGGCAGATCATTCCAATTACTCTGCCTCCATCGGTAGCCCTCTCAATAATGGACATGCTGGAAAGTTCCCTGAGAGCTGAGACTAATGCTGCTGGATCAGACCTGACTTTCACTGTGTGTCTATTAAGGTGCAGCTAAATGTTTTCCTTGTGCTTCTTTAGCTTTTCTTCTGATCATCAAAATAATACATGCTCACTATTGAACATTTTGCATTTGCAGCCAAGTGAAGGGGAGCGGAGACAAATTGGCTCTTAGGTGTCTCAGAGAACAGCACTGTTAGCATCAGGTGTGTTTTCTTCTTGGCATTTTCTGGTGTGTGTTGTAGGTACTCTGTAATTTGCATCTTGCTTTCTTTCATTTATCATTTGGCATAAATGTCCTCCCTCCAACATCCTATCACGTACATGGGTGGACCAATTATTTGCCAAATAGTTCATTTCCCTGTTATTTGTGTTGTTTGCAGGTTTGTTTGCTTTGCTTTGCTATCAGAAATTCCCTGCCATGGTGAACGATAGTATTGGCCTGAAGTGGGACTTGGCGTGGCTCTGAGAATGGAAGGCTCCTGCCCCATGACCCAGTGTGTATCTGTACCTGTTGTCCTCAGGTCACCCGGGGCCTCGGCTTTGGCAAAGCTGCTCACGATCTTGAGGTCTGGGAAGAGGGTCACCCCTCGGGCACTTTCAAACTGGGTGGTGGGTCTCCAGAGGCGGTCCGTACCCCGGAGGCTGATCTGGGGCTCGATGGCCTGCAGCACCATCACATAGGCATCCACGTCGGGGACACCGATGCACACATCTTCTCCGAAGCACCTGGGAAAACAGTTGCGGTCACCGCACTGAAGAGCGAGCCATGAATGCATCTACCACGTGGCCGGGGACGAGGAGACACACAACCACCTCTTGTCCTTGCCGAGGTCTCTGGACTGCCTCGGAGTCTCAGAGGGTATCGGCAGACATTCAGATTGAAAGCCACATGATAGTCAAAACTAATAGCCATCTAGGGACTTAAGAGGATTGCCTTCTGGGAGAACTGGGAACCTTCGGTCCCAGCAACAAGTAACTGCTAAACCTTTAATTATCCTTTAACAAAGTAATCAGTGGTAACATTAATTAGCCACTGCTTGGTATGTGCACTAGAATTTGGTAAGCAAATTGCCGTCTTTAACTGGTTGGGTACAGGCATCTTGCTGAGACCCCAGGGCTGAACTCTCTTGCGCTCGTGTATGTTGTCTCTCTACGAGGAGCTCCCACAGTGCTCCTGTTGTAGATGTGCCACGGATCATCTCCTTTCTCCTGATACACTGCCACAGAAACACCTGGAAGGCAGAATGCTGTGACTGCATGAGCAAGGCCTGAGAAGTTAGACAAGGTCCATGGCCTGGCTCTGCCACTGTGGGGCTGGGTGACCCTCGGCAAGGTGTGACTCTTGGGAACCTCAGTTTCTCCATCTGTACAGTGGGGATGACAATAATTAATTACCTCATAATAGCAAGGATTAAATGTGCTGACATATAGAAAAGAAGCCAACGCCAGAGGCTGCATCGTGGGTGGAGCTCAGTAAATGTTGGCAGACCTGACACCCTCATCAGATTGCATCAGGCATTCGAGTCACTGGCACTCTCTGCTGCTCATCTGGGCCAAAGACCTAGGCTACAAGAGCCCCGGGGCCCAGATGGCCGCCCTGGGAACGCTGGGTGGACTCCAGCTGGTGGCGGCCATCAACTTGTAGCCCTTGGGAAAGTTCCTGAGGGAAGCGCAGTCTGGGTGGACACGATGCTGAGGCACTCCCTCTTCTTTGGGGTGGGCAAGTTGTGGGAGCAGTGGTGTGTTCCTGCCCCTGGTTTTGTCTGGCCTTCGCTGCACCAGTCCCAGAGGGCACCGTGCTGCTCGTCAGTTTATGGAAGCCTGGTCCCTCTCTTTAACTGCAGTGCGGAGCTGAGCTGGAGGTGCTTGCTCCCTATCGCAGGCCTCCAAGGGTGGCCCTTAGTGTGAAGGTGGGGGAGTGCCTCCTCTGTCACTAGAACTATTGAATATGATTGCTGCCTGTGGGATTTAGCCTGGCACCTGTCCCTGCCCCAGTAACGTGGCAGTCAGCAGACCCATCTTTCCCAGCCTTGTTCCTGTCCTCTGGCTTCTTCTCCCAGCTCCAGGGACTAGGTGATTCCCCTTCTGCCTGCCAGGAGTTTTTCTGGGGTCCCATCCTTGCTGCCCTACCCAGGCAGTTGCTGTGGCTGAGAAACGATTTGACCAAGAAGGGAATTATCCACAGGCTTCACTAATAAAGAGTCTCATCTCCTTTACTGAACTCTGATCCCCTGGGGACAAGAACCATACCCTCTCTCTCTTGCATACTTGTGGTATTTAGTTGCTCTACAAAGCTGGGCTGGCTGATTTAATCCAATTTAATAAACATTTGTCAAGTACCTACTATGTACCAGCTTCGGCAACCTTAAGTCAGACCACTAAAAACCAAGCTTTCTGAGAATTTACGGGATGCAGTACTACATTGGATTCTGAATTAAATAGAGAAAGCTGGATTTGTGCTGGCAAAGGAACAGAACATTTTCTTTCTGAAGAAAACAAGAAGAGAACACAGATCCATTGGGGCATCCTCATAGGGATAGCAGAGAAACTGCAAATAGCAGACAAAAGGTGAATTCTGTTTTGCCAGGGAACATTCCCCCGGGACCATCCCCACCACCTCAGCTGAGCCCCTGGCTGACCAGCGTCTGTCTACTCACTGGACTTTGGAAGAGACTCTCAGGTGCCGCACACCCGCCGTCGGGAACTGCCTGGAGTTGATGTAGGACACCTTCTGGAGGGCACGATTGATGTTCCCAATGTCGTCACCCTCCATCACCAGGACGGACTGCGAGGGGTTGAAGTGGTACTGGAGGAGGAAACGGGGTGGTGGCATGGGGGACAGTGATCAGCAACGGAGCCCACCATCTCCACATACAGGGCACGAAGGCCCAGTGTCTCCAGAGTGTCTGCAAGTGTAGCAGCCGTGCACACAGATGACAGTTTTATTTTTTTACACTCTATTTTTTGGACTATGTTCAGTTAGCCACCATATAGTACATCATTAGTTTTTGATACAGTGTTCAATGATTCTTTAGTTGCGTATAACACCCAGAGCTCTGGATGACTGTTTTAACCCCTCAAACAATTCCTGCTACCCCTGGGGGGCTTCCAGGCTGCCCCTGTAAGATTCCCGGGGGTTTGAAACTCTTGAGCCACAGGATGGGATTCTGAATCCCCATCACAGGGCTCTTGTGGTCTAGCCCGTGGTGGGGTGGCCCCTGCCCCATGCCGCTGTGGGGTCCTGAGCAGCCTTTCAGCCCTTGGACAGCCTGCCCCGTCAGCTGGCTGCCTAGAATTGGGGGCTTTGGCTCCTTTCACTGGTCTGGTCTTTGACCTTAAACTGCTGCTCAGTTCCACCCTGTGCTCCCCTTCCTGATCCATGCTTCCAACCTTAAAGCTTATTTTTCAGTTAATGGCTCTCCTTCTCTCTTAGATCTCATTCCTGGTCTTGCTTCCCCGGGGCTCAACTCCGCTTTCCCAGGAGTTTTGCTCACTTGCTGTGTTCACTCGTGCCAACTGTCCCGGGCCTATTATCTGTTTATTCAGCTCACAGTCCCCCATATCCCACACTTGGTGAAGGTCTGGGGGCTACGATGCTCTCCACCCAGTCATTTGAGTCGTCAAACCAGATAAACCAGATACAGACTCCTGCTTCTCCCTGCAAAGCCCCCGCAGTTACTCTTCCTGGCATCGAGCATGGAGAACTGCCATGGGATGGACCCGTTTGCTGATCTTCACATGCCTCTGAGCAGGAATTATCATCAGTGAGATGTCAGGAGTTTATCAGTGCATTTGGATGATGTGTCCAAAGTTCATGTCACAGGAAAAGGAGATCTGGATATATTTTTTTATCTATTTTTAAGTAATCTCTATACTCAACGTGGGACTTGAACTCACAACCCCAACTGAGTCAAGAGTTGCGTGCTCTTCCAACTGAGCAAGCCAGGTACCCCTGATCTGGATATATTTTTATGTAGCTACTTGGCAACATTTTTCTTTGGATAATATATTCACATAATTCAAATATACATATGTACTAAGTGAAAGTGTCCATCTTATTCCTATCTACCCAGTTTCCAATATCCCATCCCACAGGGAGTCACTGTTATATTAATTTCTTAGTGCCAGATTGCATTACCGTTCATTATTAGTTGCTTCCCCTCCCAGTGGGAGGCTTATACATGCCTGTCCCATTGTCCATAGACTTGACTATGTGACGTAGGGAACGCTTCTCTGCAAGATGCACATTTTTTTGCCCTGTTGTACTCAGTAGTGCTCCTGTGACTTGCTTGGCCAATGAAATGTGGACAGAAGTATTATCTGGTTCACACACATGTGGAAGATTTCACAGCCAGTTCCTGGTTTGCCATGTCCCTTTCCCTCTGCCATGAAACCTGCCAGGTTCCCTTAGGGCCTGGTCCATCAGTGCGGGTGGTATATGGATCAGAGCCAAAGCCAATATATAATGGACACTGGGTGTGGACAATAAAAAAAAAAAAAGTTGTATAAACCACTGAAATGTTTTAGTCACTTGTTACTGCAGCATTACCTAGCCTATCCTGAAAGTTACACTTCAGCGTTCTTAATGAACATAGATTTTGTTTTTTCTTTCTTCCACCAATGGCAGCTTTTTACATACTTTATTGTACTTTTTTTACTTAGCTCATATCCTGGAGACTGTTCTGTGTTAGTACATCATAAGATTCCTTTTTTAACACTGTATAATATTCTACTGAGTATAAAATTATAATTTATTTAACCAGTTTGTTATGGACATTTGGATCATTTCCAATCTTTTACTAATAATGTGACAATGAATAATCTTGTGCACATTTCATATGTGTGCAAATATATATCTATTGGATAAATCCCTCCATGTGAAATGGTTAGGTCCAAGAGTATATGCACTTTAAATTTTGACAAATGTTGCCCAATTCCCCATTGCTAGGAATGTTATCAATATACACTTCCTCTCCCAGTGTATGGGAATGCCTCTTTTCTCAAAACCTCAACAGAATATGCTGTCATTTGGGATTTTTGCCAGTCCTGATAGGTGATAAATGCTACCTTAGTGTAGTTTCAATTTACATTTCTCTTGCCATGAAGGAGACTGAGTATGTTATAATGAGTTTAAGGAAAAAATCCATCTATATTAACTTTTCCCTGATCTGACTCGGTTGTCTTTTTAAGAGTTCCCTATTCTGTGCCTGGACTCTTAAAAGGAGGTGGGTGTCCCATGAGTAGTAGTGATGATACTGACCCACATAAGGTCCCTGTAATGTGATCCCTAGCCAACCAAGAGCTTAATCCTTGCCTCCTTCAACTATCATTTGTTTTTACTGTTACCTCCTCCTTGAGACCACCCCAGCTTCCCTCATTTAGGTCCCCACTGGGCTCCTATAGTGCATGAAATGGTAGTACAATGATTACATACAGTGACCATGAGCTCACAGAGGACAGGGGCTCCAACTCTTATCCCTGAATCCCAGAACCTAGCCCTAGTACCCTGCAATCCCATTAGATGAACGAGTAAATGTTCCCCCTTGGCCCACATTTTACTCAGTATCATCTCTGGGTTACTCCCCAAAAAGACTTTTTCATTCACTGTCTTTTCAGCTAAGGCTCTATGGGAGTTATTATCAGCACTCACTAAGCTCAGCTCTCCTTTGCATGCTCAGCATCCTGGAGGCTACACTTGGCCTCAGCCATCTGCCGTGTGTGGGCGGGCCACATGACTGCATCTGGCCAATGAGGTGTGAGAGGAAGTGAGGCGGAGCTCCTGGGCCAAGGCCGTGAAGAGCCCTGCAGGCAACTCCAGGCTTCTTCTTCCTCCACTTTGGTGGCTGGGGTGTTCTCGGCAGAAACCCCACTCTATCTCCTGGGCTTGATGTGGGAGAATGACAAACTTTTAAGCATTAAAGCATAGGGATTTTGGAGTCATTTGTTAATGCAGTATTTTAGCCCACGTGGAAAAATTGAGCCTTTCCCAGGCAGGATTCTCACCCAAGGCTATGTGGCATCTTTGAAAGATCATGGGCTGTGTGGATTGCAGTACCCCAGTTCCAGTACAGACTACAGAATACAACTTCGGATGATTTACTTTGCCTTTCTGGACTTCATTTCCTCATTTAAAATAATGGGGATAGGGTGGGGGCGGAGCAAGATGGCAGAGGAGTAGGAGACCTGGATTTCATCTGGTCTCAGGAATTCAGCTGGATAGGGATCAAACCATTCTGAACACCTACAAACTCAACAGGAGATCGAAGAAAAGAAGAGCAACAACTCTCTCATCAGAAAAGCGACCACTTTCTGGAAGGTAAGACATGCGGAGAAGTGAATCCGAGGCGATATTCGGGAGGATAGACGGTGGGGGAGGGGTCTCCGTTGGCCGCTTCTGGCAAGTGATAGAACCACGGAGCACAAAATCGGAACTTTTAGAAGTCGGCTCTGCTGAGGGACGTCCCTCCGGTGGCTAAGCGGGGGGTGGAACCCTCACGGGACAGTGTGGTCTCAGGACCCTCGGGGTCATAGGAAGACTGGGGGTGCCTGAGTGCAGCAGAGCTCCCAGGGATCGGAGCGGGAAAGCCGGCTGCAGAGACGGAGCCAAGGAGTGGGCTCTCAGCTCGGGGTTGACATAAACCGTGATCCGCGGCACAGTCGGGCCACTGCTCCTCCAGCAGGGACCCAACAAGCGGCAGATCTGGGGAGACTCCCCTTCCTCCCCTGGGAGAGGCGCAGTAGGGCACCGCAGGGATCTGCTGGGTTTGGAGACTCCACACGGGGTTGGGTGCCAGAGATAGAAACGCTTGGTCACAGGCCGGGTGAGCACAGAGTGCGGCTGGAGACCGGGGAGATGGGAGTGACTGACTGCTTTTCTCTGGGGGCTCACTGAGGAGTGGGGCCCCGAGTTTTCGGCTCCTCCGGGGCGGAGATTGGGAGGCTGCCATTTTCACTCTCGGCCTCCAAAGCAGTGCAGAAAGCTTGCAGGGAACAAAAGCTCCCAAGAGCAAACCTGAGCAGATTACTTAGCCCGGACTGGGCAAGGGCGGGGCAATTCCGCCTCTGGCAAAGACATTTGGGAACCACAGCAACAGGCCCCTCCCCCAGAAGATCAGCAAGAACAGCCAGCCAGGACCAAGTTTACCAATCAATGAGAACGGCAGAACTCCAGCGCTAAGGGAATACTGCACATAGAATTCATGGCTTTTTAAACATGATTCTATTTTCAAAGTTAATTTTTTTTTTTTTAAGATTTTTTTTTTGAGAGAGAGAATGAGATAGAGCATGAGCAGGGGGAGGGTCAGAGGGAGAAGCAGACTCCCCGCTGAGCAGGGAGCCCAATGTGGGACTTGATCCCGGGACTCCAGGATCATGACCTGAGCTGAAGGCAGTCACTTAACCAACTGAGCCACCCAGGCGCCCCCTTTTTTTTTTTTTAATTTTTCTTTTTCCCTTTTTCAACCAACATCTTATCAATCCCTTTTTAAAAACACATTTTTATTTTTCATTTTTAGAGTCATATTCTATCCCTTCATAATAGTTACCCTTATTTTTGACATATATATAAGTTGGTCTAAAATTTTGAGATACAGTTTCTTCTAACAGATCAAAATATACCCTAAATCGCTAGTGTATGGCTTTGTTTTAGTCTCCTGCCTGATCACATTCTCTCCCTTTTTTTAAAAATCCTCTTTCTTTTTTCAAACAACTTATCAATTCCTTTTATAAAATTTTTTATAATTTTCATCTTTACAGTCATATTCCAGCCCTTCATCATACATTATTTTTGTACATATATAAGTTTTTCTTTCTTTAAAATTTTGGGAGGCACTTTGTTCTAACAGACCAAAATACACCCAAAATCTAGTGTGTGGCACTGATCTATGCACCAGCCTGATCATATTCTGTTTTTTTGTTTTGTTCTGTTGTTTGTTTTTATCTTTTTCTTTTTTCTCTCTTTCCCTTTCTTTTCCCCCGGTTTCAGGTCTTTTCTGATTTATTTAGAGTATAATTTCTGGGGACGTTGTTACCCTGTTAGCATTTTGTTCTCTCATTCATCTGTTCTCCTCTGGACAAAATGACAAGAAAGAAAAAATCACCTCAACTAAAAGAACAAGAGGCAATACCGACTGCCAGGGACCTAATCAATACGGACATTAGTACGATGTTGGAGAGTTCAGAATGATGATTTTAAAGATACTAGCTGGGCTTGAAAAAAGCATGGAAGTTATTAGAGAAACCCTTTCTGGAGAAATAAAAGAACTAAAATCTAACCAAGGTGAAATCAAAAAAGCTATTAATGAGGTGCAATAAAAAATGGGGGCTCTAACTGCTAGGATAAATGAGGCAGAAGAGAGAATTAGCGATATAGAAGACCAAATGATGGAAAATAAAGAAGCTGAGAAAAAGAGATAAACAACTACTGGATCACGAGGGCAGAATTCGAGAGATAAGCGATACCATAAGACGAAACAATATTAGAATAATTGGGATCCCAGAAGAAGAGAGAGAGGGGCAGAAGGTATATTGGAGCAAATTATAGCAGAGAACTTCCCTAATTTGGGGAAGGAAACAGGCATCAAAATCCAGGAGGCACAGAGAACCCCTCTCAAAATCAATAAAAATAGGTCAACACCCCAACATCTAATAGGAAAACTTATGAGTCTCAGAGACAAAGAGAAAATCCTGAAAGCAGCTCGGGAGAAGAGATATGTAACCTACAATGGTAGAAACATTAGATTGGCAACAGACCTATCCACAGAGACCTGGCAGGCCAGAAAGGACTGGCATGATCTATTTAGAGCACTAAATGAGAAAAATATGCAGCCAAGAATACTATATCTAGCTAGGCTGACATTGAAAATAGAAGGAGAGAGAAAAAGCTTCCAGGACAAACAAAAACTAAAGGAATTTGCAAACACGAAACCAGCCCTACAAGAAATCTTGAAAGGGGTCCTCTAAGCAAAGAGAGAGCCTAAAAGCAACATAGACCAGAAAGGAACACAGACAATATACAGTAACAGTCACCTTACAGGCAATACAATGGCACTAAATTCCTATCTTTCAATAGTTACCCTGAATGTAAATGGGCTAAATGCCCCAATCAAAAGACACAGGCTATCAGATTGGATTAAAAAACAAGACCCATCGATATGCTGTCTGCAAGAGACTCATTTTAGACCCAAAGACACCCCCAGATTGACAGTGAAGGGGTGGAAAACCATTTACCATGCCAATGGACACCAAAAGAAAGCTGGGGTGGCAATTCTTATATCAGACAAATTGGATTTTAAACCAAAGACTGTAATAAGAGATGAGGAAGGACACTATATCCTACTTAAAGGGTCTATCCAACAAGAAGATCTAACAGTTGTAAATATCTATGCCTCTAACATGGGAGCAGCCAATTATATAAGGCAATTAATAACAAAAGCAAAGAAACACATTGATAACAATACAATAATAGTAGGGGACTTTAACACCTCCCTCACTGAAATGGACAGATCATCGAAGCAAAAGATCGACAAGGAAATAAAGGTTTTAAATGACACACTGGACCAAATGGACTTCACAGTCATATTCAGAACATTCCATCCCAAAGCAACAGAATACACATTCTTCTCTAGTGCCCATGGAACACTCTCCAGAATCGATCACATCCTAGGTCACAAATCAGGTCTCAACCGGTACCAAAAGATTGGGATCATTCCCTGCCTATTTTCAGACCACAATGCTTTGAAACTAGAACTCAATCACAAGAGGAAAGTCGGAAAGAACTCAAATACATGGAGGCTAAAGAGCATCCTACTAAAGAATGAATGGGTCAACCAGGAAATTAAAGAAGAATTTAAAAAGTTCATGGAAACCAATGAAAATGAAAACACAACTATTCAAAATCTTTGGGATGCAGCAAAGGCAGTCCTAAGAGGAAAGTATATAGCAATCCAAGCCTTTCTCAAGAAACAAGAAAGGTCTCAAATACACAACCTAACCCTACACCTAAAGGAGCTGGAGAGAGAACAGCAAATAAAGTCTAAACCCAGCAGGAGAAGAGAAATAATAAAGACCAGAGCAGAAATCAATGAAATAGAAACCAAAAGAACAGTAGAACAGATCAACAAAACAAGGAGTTGATTCTTTGAAAGAATTAACAAGATTGATAAACCCCTGGCCAGACTTATCAAAAAGAAAAAAGAAATGACCCAAATCAACAAAATCATGAATAAAAAAGAGATCACAACCAACACCAAAGAAATACAAGCAATTATACAAACATATTATGAGCAACTGTATGCCAGCAAATTAGATAATCTGGAAGAAATGGATGCATTCCTAGAGATGTATCAACTACCAAAACTGAACCAGGAAGAAATAGAAACTATAACCACTAAGGAAATTGAAGCAGTCATAAAAAATCTCCCAACAGAAGCCAAGGGCCAGATGGCTTCCCAGGGGAATTCTACCAAACATTTAAAGAAGAATTAATACCTATTCTTCTGAAACTGTTCCAAAAAATAGAAATGGAAGGAAAAGTTCCAAACTCGTTTTATGAGGCCACCATTACCTTGATCCCCAAACCAGACAAAGACCCCATCAAAAAGGGGAATTACAGACCAATATCCTTGATGAACATGGATGCAAAAATTCTCACCAAAATACTAGCCAATAGGATTCAACAGTACATTAAAATGATTATTCACCATGACCAAGTGGGATTTATCCCTGGGCTGCAAGATTGGTTCAACATCCGCAAATTAATCAACATGATACATTAATAAAAGAACAAGAACCATATGATCCTTCCAATAGATGCAGAAAAGCATTTGATGAAGTACAGCATCCTTTCTTGATCAAAACTCTTCAGAGTATAGGGATAGAGGGTACATACCTCAATATCATAAAAGCCATCTATGAAAAACCCAAAGTGAATATCATTCTCAATGGGGAAAAACTGAGAGCTTTCCCCCTAAGGTCAGGAACATGGCGGGATGTCCAATATCACCACTGCTATTCAACATAGTACTAGAAGTCCTAGCCACAGCAAGCAGACAACAAAAAGAAATCAAAGGCATCTAAATTGGCAAAGAAGAAGTCAAACTCTCACTCTTTGCAGATGATATGATACTTTATGTGGAAAACCCAAAAGACTCCGCCCCAAAACTGCTAGAACTCATGCAGGAATTCAGTAAAGTGGCAGGATATAAAATCAATGCACAGAAATCAGTGGCATTCTTATACACCAACAAGACAGAAGAAAGAGAAATTAAGGAGTCGATCCCATTTACAATTGCACCCAAAACTATAAGATACCTAGGAATAAATCTAACCAAAGAGGCAAAGGATCTATACTCAGAAAACTATGAAATATTCATGAAAGTAATTGAGGAAGACACAAGGAAATGGAAAAACGTTCCATGCTCATGGATTGGAAGAACAAATATTGTGAAGGTGTCAATGCTACCTAGAGCAATCTACACATTCAGTGCAAACCCCATCAAAATACCATCCACTTTTTTCAAAGAAATGTAACAAATAATCCTAAAATTTGTATGGAACCAGAAAAGACCCCGCATAGCCAGAGGAATGTTGAAAAAGAAAAGCAAAGCTGGCGGCATCACAATTCCGGACTTCAAGCTCTATTACAAAGCTGTCATCATCAAGACAGTATGGTACTGGCACAAAAACAGTCACATAGATCAATGGAACAGAATAGAGAGCCCAGAAATGGACCCTCAACTCTATGGTCAACTAATCTTTGACGAAGCAGGAAAGAATATCCAGTGGAAAAAAGACAGTCTCTTCAACAAATAGTGTTGGGAAAATTGGACAGCCACATGCAGAAGAATGAAACTGGACCATTTCCTTACACCACACACAAAAATAGACTCAAAATGGATGAAAGACCTAATGTGAGATATAAATCCATCAAAATCCTAGAGGAGAACACAGGCAGCAACTTCTTGCTAGATAGGTCTCCAAAGGCAAGGGAAGCAAGGGCAAAAATGAACTCTTGGGACTTCATCAAGATTAAAAACTTTTTGCACATCAGAGGAAACAATCGACAAAACCAAAAGACAACTGACAGAGAGGGAGAAGATATTTGCAAATGACATATCAGATAAAGGGCTAGTATCCAAATCTATAAAGAACTTATCAAACTCAACACCCAAAGAACAAATAATCCAATCAAGAAATGGGCAGAAGACATGAACAGATATTTCTCCAAAGAACACATCCAAATGGCCAACAGATACATGAAAAAATGTTCATCACTCGGCATCAGGGAAATACAAATCAAAACCACAATGAGATACCACCTTACACCAGTCAGAATGGCTAAAATTAACAAGTCAGGAAATGACAGATGTTGGCGGGGATGGGGACAAAGGGGAACCCTCCTACACTGTTGGTGGGAATGAAAGCTGGTGCAGCCACTCTGGAAAACAGTATGGAGGTTCTTCAAAAAGTTGAAAATAGAGCTACCATATGATCCAGCAATTGCACTACTGGGTATTTACCCCAGAGATATAAATGTAGGGATCCGAAGGGGTACGTGCACCCAGATGTTTATAGCAGCAATGTCCACAATAGCCAAACTGTGGAAAGAGCCAAGATGTCCATCAAGAGATGAATGGATAAAGAAGATGTGGTGTATATATATACATACATACAATGGAATATTATGCAGCCATGAAAAAGAATGAAATCTTGCCATTTCCCACGATGTGGTTGGAACTGGAGGATATTATACTGAGCGAAATAAGTCAATCAGAGAAAGACATGTATCATATGACCTCACTGATACGAGGAATTCTTAATCTCAGGAAACAAACTGAGTGTTGCTGGAGTGGTGGGGGGTGGGAGGGATGGGGTGGCTGGGTGATAGACACTGGGGAGGTTATGTGCTATGGTGAGCTCTGTGAAGTGTGCAAGACTGTTGAATCACACATCTGTACCTCTGAAGCAAATAATATATGTTAAAAGAAAAAAAAGAAGAAGATAGCAGGAGGGGAAGAATGAAGCGGGGGTAATCGGAGGGGGAGACGAACCATGAGAGACTATGGACTCTGAGAAACAAACTGAGGGTTCTAGAGGGGAGGGGGTGGGGGGATGGGTTAGCCTGGTGATGGGTATTAAAGAGGGCACATATTGAATGGAGCATTGGGTATTATACGCAAACAATGAATCATGGAACACTACATCAAAAACTAATGATGTAATGTACGGTGATTAACATAATAAAAAAAATCTTTAAAAGAAAATAAAATAATGGGGATAGCAGTATCTACCTGTCCAGGGGCTTAAATGAGATAATGTGTATAATGAATCTAGTGCTTAAAGTGTTCAGTCCGAGACAGCTTTTCTTAGAATTCTGAACACTGTAGTTATTTCTGCACGGAGTCTTTGCCCAACAGGTACTGCTGCCTTCGCTGCTGCTCTTCCCCTGTGATCCAGTCCCTTCTGCCCTCCATGCCCTGAGCAGGGTGTCTCTGGTCTGGGAGGTCTGGTCACAAGCACCAGTGCCTGTGTTGGGTTTGGGAGTCCCCGGTTACATGTGCAGGTGATGCCCCAGTCATCCTGAGGTGGCTTCTCCCTTGCTGTGGAGGACTCACTAGCGGAGTGTGCTCAGCCATAGAGCTGCCCTGTTTTGAGTGTTGCACAAATCATCCATTTCAGATTTGAGCAGATTCAAGTTCATTCTTCTAAAATACCACTTACGTTCCCACATGTTCTTCTGCCTCCCTACGTCCCCCCAACCCCACCCTGCAGCATCCCTGCTATAGCAGAGTCATGGTGCTGTGGCTGGCTGTCTGCCTGCCTGCCTCCTCCAGGCAACTGTGAGCACCTTGAGGCCAGGGTCTACTGACTTTTCCACAGGGTCCCCACAGGGTCTAGCACATGAGAAACAGGAGACAAAATAAGCCCTGTGGAGGAGGCTGATCCAAACTTCGCATAAGGGCTGAACAGGAGAATTGTGGGGCGCCTGGCTGGCTCAGTAGATAGAGCATGTGACTCTTGATCTGGGGGTTGTGAGTTTGAGTCCCCTGTTGGGTATAGAGAGGACTTTTTTTTTTTTTTAAGGATTTATTTATTTGACAGAGCGAGCATGAGGCAGAGTGGCAGGCAGAGGGAGAAGCAGGCTTCCCGCCGAGCAGGGAGCCCGACGCGGGGCTCGATCCCAGGGCCCTGGGATCATGACCTGAGCCGAAGGCAGACGCTTAACCGACTGAGCCAGCCAGGCGCCCCGGGTGTAGAGATTACTTAAATAAACTTAAAAAAAATTTCAAACAGTTCTTCCAGAAGGTTGAATGAGCAGCATCCCGTGGCAATCAGCAGAGGGCGTGTTCCCACTGCAGCCAGCAGACAAGAGGATGGATAGGCTCCGTGTTGGATCTCCAGTTAAAACCCTAGTCTGGCCGCCTGAGCACCCTGAGGAGTGCCACAGGGCATGAAGGTGGGTCCTAGGCCGAACCATCCATATAGTCCTTGCAGGATCAATAAGACCTTCCACCAAAGTAGGTTGGTTTTTTTTTTAATTGCAGTGTTCCCAGCCCTGTGGCATGACTGAGGGTAGGTCTCTGTATAGAACACAGAATGGCATTAGCATTATCACAGGGACAGGGGTTGGCTTCCTGGGGGCCCAGCAAAGGGTGACGCACTCATTCTCTTTTGGAAAGCTGTGCTGTGGCCATGGGGATTCCTTTCTTTGAGCCAATAAGCTGCTAGACAGATGGCCTTTGGGAGCAGTCAGTTCTCCCAGAGGGTCAGCCGGTGTCACCAGGCACCTGGCAGGCTGGGACATCAGTGAGATCCTTGTCCAAAGCCCAAGCCTATTCCTCAAGGGGAAGCTGGCTGTGGCACTCCAGGCACCGTGCCGTTCACTGGGCCACCTGCCAGCCCCTCTGGGTTGGGCCAGATGAAGACCTGCCACACTCGAGGCTCCTCTGCCGTAACGGTCACCCAGGCTTAGCTTCCAAAAGAAGCTGGCACAGTGGCAACGCCAAGGGCAAGGCCAGCCCAGCTGGAGAAGGGAACTGTGATTTGCTGAGAACCTACTTATTGGGTTTACTAAGGGAGATCTGTATCTATATATCTGTATCTGTATCCGTCAGCTCATTTATATACATACATATCTTTTCTATATCTCTATATAGCTTTTATATAAAATATACATAAAATCCAATTCCCACAACATCACAACAAAATATACTTTAATACATGAGGGAATTGGGGCTTAAAGGATTAAATTACTTTGCCCAAGGTCACCCAGCAAGTATTTGTACTATTATGGTTTGAACCGAGGGGTGCCTTGTCCCAAAGGTCTTGCTCTTTCCCACTCCCCCACACCGGGCGTGACAAATTGGCAGGCATGATGCTACGAAAATCAGCACAGGGGAGTCTTCAGGGAGGTGGCTATTCCAGTGTCTTGTATGGGTACGAGACAGTAACCGCCCCAACCGTTCACTGACTCCAGACATGCGGGACATATTCAGGAATAGGCATGATCCAGGGGAAAACAAGTGAAAAGAGGAACCTACACTGGGGCCTGTGAGCAGACGGGAAGTATTGTTAATCACAGGAGGCCCTCACTTTCCTTTGACTAACCATGGAGGAGGGAGGAGGCCAGAAACCAGGAAAGAGACAAATAGTCATTATTCAGAAATGAAATGAGAGATAAATGGAGGAGGGGCAACAAGCAAGAAAGTCTGAATCATTTTCAAGAATGCCTTCAAATCTGAGTTGCTGGTGTGGAGGAAGGAGCGCGGACTTATTTTGGGCAAGTCCCTGAGCACCAGTCTCCTTATTTCTGAAATGGGGCCATACCATTTAATCTGTTGTGAGGAGTAGGGAATAATGAACTTAGAATAGCCCCCAGGGGGGACACCATGAATTGTGTGTCATCATTAATTTCCCCTGCAGTGCTCTAGTTCTTGCCAGCTGGGCCCTAAGGATGGAAAAGGATCCTCTGCGGTGAGTGGTTATCAACAGGTGGCATCTGGAAAAGTCGAAGACCCTCGGCACCCCCCATGGCTGTGTGTGCCACTGAGTTCACAACCCCCTCTTTTCATAGGCTCTGACTGCTCTGTAGAGGTAGTATGCCTCTTAATTTATCATTCTAAGAACGTGTGGCTTTTCGGTCTAGTATCTTAGCTTTATTTGTCCTGTAGTGCTTGAATCCTGAAACTGTGGTCTCATGGGGTGCTCCAGAGCAGAGCAGATCCCCTCAGGGGCAGGGAGCAAACCCCGAATCAGAGAGGGGAGGGGTGGAGGACAGATTTCGGCCTCACTGGGCTGACAAAATGCTAAGGAAACAACTCAAACAGCTGGTCAAGGATCAAACCCCAGGCTCTGCGTGTGAGGGTGCCGATCTGAAATGTGCCATGAAGTAGACCGCTTTCCTTCAATGACAGGGGATTAACTATTGAGTGCACCTGTGCGTATTTAATGTTCTGGAAAGCCATTCTTGCCTTGCTTTGTCTGTGCACTTCTCCCACCTTCCCCCTCCGACTGTCTCCAAGTGGAGCATCCTAAACCATGCTCCTGCCCAGATCATGCTCCTTCAGTGGCTCCCTGTTGCCGACAGGAGGAAACATGTCAACACCTGAACATAGTTTACAGGGCCCCATGATGCAGCCTGTGCTTAGCTCTCTGACCACACTTTCTGCCTTTCCTCCTGCAATTTGGGCACTATAATATCGGCCTTCTTGGAGTTCCAGTGCACATGGCGGGCTCCCCAGGCCTCTGCTATCACTCATGCTCTCAGATCTGCCTAGAGTGACTACCCAGCTCCCCTCCCCTGCCTTCCTCCTGGTTGATTCTTCCCCATCCTGTAACATTCTGCCCAGACCTCACCTCCTCCAAGAAGCCTTCCTTCACTGCTGCTCCTCAGGTCCTGGAGCTCTGGAGCAGGACCACCTGGGGTTCAAATTCTGGCTCCACTCATTACCAATTCTGGGATCTTAGACAAGTTTCCTTTCTCTTAAAGTCCTCAATTCTTCACGTGTAAAATAGGAATATTCGTGGTAACTTTGTCAGAGGGTTGTTCTGGGCTTGAATGAGTTAACACCCACAAAGCCTTGAGAGCCCCATCCGGCACTTGGGAGAGGTGCTCATCCTCATTGCTGCTTACCACACGGGATTACAAGGGTCAGCGTGGGCCACTGACTTCCCTGAAGATAAGAGGCTGGGGACGTTCAGCTTTGTGTCCCCCCAACCCAGCCCAGAACCAATACGTGGATGTCCGTGGCATGTCTGAAGTGACCGCAGCTTAAAGAAAAGCATGACGTGCTCAGGTCACTAGCCCCTCCATGGCTCCCCATGTCAGAGCCTCACCAGCCCCACTGGCATCGAAAATAAAGGTGCTGTCTGTGGGACGGGGGACTCCCTGTCCAGGAGAGGTGGGCAGGTCCAGGGTAGGAGGCCGGTAGAAGACAGGGGGGTAGAGGCAACCTCTGCTCTGGTCACATCATCCTTGGGAAATGGCCTATAAAGGAAACCCCCACAGCTGGGGGGAGGGGGTTGGCTCGTGGGGCTGTCCTGTGCTTCAGGAGGCAGAAGGTGACCTGCCTGCTCTCACTGGGGTCCGTTGGGATTGAGCAGGGGCTACAATGATGTTTACCCAGCTCTTTGCTCGGGTTCCCAGAGGTTCCCTGCTGGCAGGAGCTCCTAAGGTCCAGGTGAGGCCAGAACTATCCCTGCCATGGGGTGGGGAGGTGGGCAGGACGCTCACAGTGGACATTTAGCTATGCGAGTCCTGCCCCTCAAGAGGTGCTTTTCTCAGAACGCAGCTTTGGTTCTTTTGGATCCCGTGAATGTTTTTATTTTGCATGAATCTGCTCACCTTCCCTTTGCCAGAGATTGCTCGAAGCCCAATCTGTGCTTCAATTTCACAGCCTGAGACCCAGCGACCTCCGTATCTGCTTTCTAATTCCAGCCCACCTGGGCTGACCTTCCTTCCTAATTTATATTTAACATGGCCAACCTTTTCATTCTACTTTCAAATACTTTTGAAATATATTCTTGCATGCTGCTTCTGTTCCTTTGGCAAATAGACAACAAAGCAACCAACCAATCCAGGAACCGCTGAAATAGAACCATTCCCTTCTGGTAGATATTGAACCCATGCCTGCTCTTGAGTAGTGAACCGATGATACACAAGGGCTCCACCTAGGAATTTCAGGACACAGCAGAAGTCCCCCAGGGAAGTCACGGTCACGAACCTCCCCACCTTTGCCGCCACACCATCTCTGGGCAACTCGGCAGGGGAGGACTCCATTTCCCCAGTGCGCAGGCGCTGGGTAGCCTCTGCCCCCTGAGTCCATGTCTTGTTGGCGGCGAGGCTAGCTCCATCCTTACCTTTATTCCTTGGCCGAGGCTTTCCAGGGAATTAATATCCAGTCCTTCCTTGCAGGCCTGCAGGCAGGAGATCACCTTCTGACTCTCCATTTTGCCAGGGCGGATAGTGAGACTGGCCAGGCTGCCGTGGAAGAATTGAGCAAAGCGTGGTTTGGTGACTTCTCCTCCTGAAAGTGAAAGCAGCACGGTCATTTACCCTGTGGAGACTGGGTCCAAAACACCACTTCATGGCACGATCTGGCCGGGGGACCAAGGACACAGTGACTGTGTCCCCTCAACCTGAGCTTTTCCTGCAGAGCGGTAAGCTCAGCGGCCAGCCTCGCAACACGAGGATATTACCTGCCGCCAAGACCTTGGCGCTCCCCAGCGGCAACTGATTTAGAAATCCTGGATTGGAAACAGCTGCCTTCAGAGGCGTGCACTGCGTTAGAAGACAGAAAGGACCCCCCCAAAGAGTAAAACTGGGTGGGAGAAGGAAGCTGCCACCGGCGGGAGGCCTGCTGTATGGCCGGCTGTCTGCTGGGGACTTCATCTGAGCAAGCCTGCAAAGAAGGGACCCTTGTTTCCCACTCACACGCGAAGAACCCTGAGGCTCAGACAGGTTGAGGGACTTGCCCCAGGACACACAGCTGAACGCTGGAGCTGGCCCTCTACTCCCGGTCTGTCTGACCCCAAAGCTGGCGTTTGCTGCCCTATATTCCACAGAGAGTTTGGCCGGTAGTCGAGGAATCCTGGAGCCCTACATCCACGGGCTCTGGCTCTCTTGCAATGAGCTGATCTTGTACCCGCTTAAACTCAAGTTCTTTGGCAGATGAGGACTTCTTTGATTCTGTTCTACCTCTTTGTTCTCATTGCCTACTTCTTGTTTTCCACTGTTCTCTCTACGGGCTGAGCCAAGTCCTGTCTGAGCTCAGGGCTGCTCTGCGGCACAGGAAACCGTTCAACGCTGCTCATGTCAAGGTCCCTCCTTCCACTTTCTCCCTGCTTTTCTCAAGGTCTCTAAAGTAAAAGCGCCCCTCAGGTTCATTTGAGTCCTCACCTCTTCCAGGAGGCCTTCCCCACAGCCTTCACTGAGCACAGGCCCCTTCCGTCTCTGGGCAGCCTACACCGACAGACTTGCCTTGATCTTGCACTTCTGTCTCTTCAGAGAGGTAGCGGGACATATGAGAAAGGTAGCTGTGGGTCGAACTTCAGCTTCGCTAATTCCCTGGGAAGGTTTTGTAAACCCTGAGCCTCTGCTTGCTTGTGGGGGGACAGTCCCGGGTTTTGGCTCCTGGTTCCCCTGTCCTCTCTCCGAGGGCCCCTGCGGCCTCCCCCAGACCTAGATCCTGCAATGCATCCCTAGCAAAGCACGCTCCAGTGAGACACCACCCCAGAGGGCACATTTCTATTTCTACTAGAGTGACACCGCAGTGACTTCTCCCTTCCTTCCACAAGACACTCTGTGCCAGCAGAGCCTGGACCTCAGCTGGAGGGGGTGGAGGGCTCTCCCCAGGTCACTCTACCTCAGCCCGGGGGTAGTAGATGCTCCTAACACCCGCATTCCTATATTCTTGAGAGTTCTCTCTACTTCTCAGTAGCTAATTCTTTGTTGTTCCAGTTTGCTATTGTAGTTAATAATTCTCTACATTGATCTGTTGAAATCACAGTGTGGTTTTTCTCCTGTGATTGAGTCCACACCGATACACCCTCTATGTTACCATGCATGCCTTTGCTCACAACTGTTCCTCTTCACACTAAGATACCACCTCCAAACTGCTTAGATTAGGCAAATCCCATGGTCCTTCAAGGCCCCTTCAACCCTCTGTCCCCTGCTTGCACACAGAAACCTTTCAGGAGCCCCCTGCCCACCCTGTCCTCTCCTTGCCCTGAGCCCTGGAGCACTGACTTCATTTGAACATACCCTCAGAACCCAGCGTTGCTAACGGTTTACATGTGTGGCTTATATGTCCTCAACAGCCTATTACTGTGGTTCTCAACCTTGGCTGCACATTTTAATCACCTGGGGAATCTTTAAAAAGTCAAACTGATTCTGGTGCTGGGTCCCACCCCGAGAGATTGTGACTTAATTGGTGTGGGAAGTTTCAGAAGCTCCTCAGGTGCGTTAAATGTGAAGTCAAGGTTAGGAATCACTGGCTGTAAGCTTCTTAGGTTGGGTCTTCTGCACACTCCTGTGTGATCTCTCTCAATGCCACCCGCAGGCTTACTCTGGCTACCCTTCCCACACTGCTAGGATGTATTTGTTTAAGTCTCTCCTGGGTAGCAGGGAGCACTCATGCATTTTTCATTCTAATGAAGATGATACGGAGCAGGTACTAAGGGCCGAGGGCTGCACCGGGCACTTTGCATAAGTTGGCTCATTTATTCCCTTCAATAGCACAGGGCCCCCGTGTGGTCCCAGCATGCTGCACCCTGCCTGGCACACAGCAGACCTTTCATAACTGTTTCCTGAACTGAAAGAGATGTTGAATCAATGCCAGCAGAGTAGTGGACATTGTGGAGTCTCTCCAACACCCGTCTCACCTCTGCCCTCCTGCAGCGGCAGCCCAGAGGTTGGGGGGAGTTGACTTGAATTCCAGGGATGGATTCTATTTAGTCACAGCTAATCAGGTTTTCCTGTTCCCCTCGCTCCAGTGACTGAGTCAGGTGTCGACTTCAGATGACGCCGATCAGTACCTGCATCCACTAAGCCACAGAGCTTGGCCCAGCAGTGATCATGAGACCAAATTTAGGCCAATGAGATGAGAGGAGAAATCAACCAGCAGCCTTTGGGAAAAGGGCCTCCATTTTCTCTCCAGAAAGTTTCTGGAATCTCCTCTTGCTCTCTTCCCTGGAGATGATGATGTGAAGGAGGAAGGCTTAGAGCGGCTGCAGCCATCTTGTAGGCAGACCAGGGCTGACCAAGGTGACGCATGAAGGAAGGCAGAGCCGGGAGAGTAATAGCAGAGGCCCGAGTGGACTTCCCTCCTCATGCTCTACCACAGCACATCCTCAACCGTGGGAGCCAATCATCCACCTTTATGGTGTAAGCCATTTTGACTCACACTGTTGTTCCCTGCAACCAAAAACATCTTCACTTTGGAAATGAAAGGAGAAGGTTCTATTGAAGTCCTCAGTCCACAGGGAACTCCAAACAGATCTGCCTTTGAGGAATGCCCTGATATGGCAATGACTTGAGAGTGAGGGGGAAACCCATCTCGGGCCTTCTATTCTGGGTCCTCAAAGCCCCCATAGGTAAAGTACCCCTCAGTGCCATTAGCATGTTCCTGCCCTAGCAAAGGGGCACTTCTGTTGACCTGCAGAAAGAAGGGTGTGAACGTGAGTACGCATGGCGGAGCTGCCACTCTCCAGGGCTTCCGGATGGCCACCTCTTCCCTGCCTTGTCCACCCTGTGTCCCCTCAGAGCAGCAGACGCAGCAACTATCATACACTGGGTATGCACTATGTCTCCCACATGGTGCAAGTCCTCCACATACATCATCTTACTGAACCTTCACCAAACTCTTGGGAGGGAGGTACTTATTCTGTAGTTAGAGTTGAGCAAACCCAGACTGAGAGAGAAGTAAGCGGCCCAAGGCCACGCAAGTAGGAAGTGGTGAAGTGTGGGCCCCTCGCAGCCATGCACGGGGCCAGCTGGGGCATTCTGGAGTACTGGCCGGCCCCAGCCAGGGTGAGGCTGACAGAGAGCCCCCTCAAGGGCTCACTCTGCAGCACCATGTTTAAAGGCCAAACTTGGTGACTCTCTTGGATGCTAAGACAATTTCCTACACACCATTTTCTCTCAGCAAAGCATTCATGTTCTGTATTTTTGATTCAAGAAACCCAGATCTGTGATGTACTCTATTTATTAGTGATGCAGCTCCGGGAAATTGATTCAATTAGCACTTTGCAATAGGAGGCCAGCATAGAATGTGAAATATATTTGCACTCAGGGGTGGCTGTGATGCAGGATTTAAAAAATAATAGATATGTTGAAAATCTCTTTCTTTTTAATATCTGGGGTGTCTTCATAACCCACATGGCTCCTCTGTTAACATTTAGACATAAACATGCTCATGAATTATTTTAAGAAAAAAACATAATCTGATTTCTTACACAAAGAACTTTCTCTACATGTTAGCGAATGTGATTTTGGGTTCCTGAGGCTAGATCTGCACACATTTTTAAAGTGTTTGCTGAAAGCCTAGCCTTCTGTTAGATTCAGCTAATTATAAGATGTAGACCATGCTCTCTAGGAACTTATATTTAGTTGGGAGAATAAAGTATAGACCCTGGGAAAATAAAAATATAAAAGTAAATTGCCAGTGCAATATATGATCTAAGGCAGGGCATGATTGATTTCCAAACAAATGCTACAGATGAGGTGTCCAACAGATCGGAGGGGAAAAAATAATAGCCATTATCTAGGAGACCCTTAAAACATGGCAAGTTCTTTCATGTGCTATTTTATTTAATACTTAAGTGGCAGGATAGTATGTTTGAGACCTTAGCCTCTATTCTTTTGATTTTACCCTCTCTGTAGACACATATCTGGCTTGTGCTCATTGCCACAGGGAGGGTTGTGACAAGGAGAAGAGCAGATGGGGCTTAAAGCTGAGTTTCTTCCCCAGTTTTGTTTCCAGAAGTCTAAACCCTAGGAGGGTGGGGACGATCTGGGTACGGATCCACATTTGGGGAAAAGTAGAAGAAAATCTGGCTTCCCGCAGACGAGAAAATGTCACCCTTGACTAGGAAGGGGCCTGGCAGGGAGGGAGTGGAGGGGGTAAGGCACAGGGGTGCACAGCGAGGCACCTGGAGCCGGCCTCCTGGGCTGAGCCTTGGCTGGGGAGCACGATGCTGGAGGGGATTTTGGCCTGTCACATCTGGACAGATAGGCAGATGGACTGCAGATGGTCTTACAGAGAGAGCATGACAAGCACGGGAGATATTTTTGTGCCCCTAAGTAAGACAAGGAAATACTAAGGGAGCTGCCAGCCCTGAAAGACCATTAGTGACAGGACCGAAGAGGTGAGCACCATTTCCGTGGACACCTGCACGGGATGATGCCTGGAGGCCCCCCAGCACCCTAGCCCCACATAAACACCCCTGAAATCAGCTGGCACCAAGGAAATGGAACAATTTCCAATTTGCCAAGGTCAACTCTCCCCCGCTCAGATGGAAGAGGGGTTCGAAATGAAACCAAGATGGCTGTGGAAAAAATAATTTTTCTTCGTGAATTCAGATTCCTACATGCTAAACTTCTAACTCCTTTTCCTGATGATGTTTTCAGAGTTTGATAACTTGCCCATGGCTACGCAGCCAGGAATTAGTGAAGCCCAGATTCAGACTCAGGTCTGGCTTGCTTGCAAGGCTTTGACCTGCATGCCGCACGATAGATGTGGCCCGGAGGGTTCAAAAAGGATTCTTTGAACCTCACGTTCACACCCTTCTTTCTGCAGGTCAACAGAAGTGCCCCTTTGCTAGGGCAGGAACATGCTAATCCTTGGAATAAGACATAAAGTTAGAAGTACAACTCAGTTATACCGTGTTTCCAGACATGATTTTTAAAGCAGACTTTATCCATGTCTTCTTTAAACTAATATGCCCTCACGTCAAATTAACTCCAGGGCCTAGAACAATCTTTTCTTGATTTTTCTGATACGTTAATATGAAGAGACACCTTGTTAGTAGTAGTAATTGTAGTAATTATACTACACCTTGTAGTAATTGGGCTGCTTCAGGAAGATGGGGACAGGCTGAGACTGACACAACGCTGGGGGAGAATGTCCGATTACACTGGCTTCTGTGGACACGGAAGGGCTTCAGCAGCAATTATTCTGAGCCAGAATTTGCATTGGGACTGAATTCCCCCTCAGCTTTCCTTCAACTGAGAGGTGGGGCCTACCCACCTCAAGAGCTTTTGAACCACTTCCCTCTACATATAAGTAGAAGATGCGCGTGGTGTGAAGGTGCTGCTCCTCCCTCCGCGAAGCGCATGCAGGATGCTTCTGCTCTTTTGCTTCCCGCTGTCCTTCCCACAGGTGTTTAGTCTGAGCAACACACAGAGCTGAGCGGGTGCCGCGTTTCCTCTTGCTTGAGTTGAATGCTGCTCTATGCCTGGCTTGTTGATGGGGACACCCCTCAATGAACACAATTTCATGGATGGCTGGGTATCAATTTTGAGCAATGGAAATGGTGAGACCGTCTGCAATCTTGCTTTCCCTCATTTCCTCATTTCGGTGATGGGGACACCCACAGAACGCAAGGACTAAGTGAAGTGTGTAATAGACCCCAGAAGCTGTAGCTTCAAAACTGTCCACACAGCTCCGGGGGCTGCAGCTGTAGGCGGCAGGTGACTTGTGATGATGTGCAGTTGCAGCTGACCATGACCGTTCTCAGCAGGCTTTCTCAACCCTTTTCGTGTCTATGTATCCATCTCTCCAGCCTTTCCAGCAGACGTTTCACATATGGCATGTTCTAAGCCGCAAACCGTATGACTATAGATGACCCCAAAAATCATCTCTGTGGGGTTGGGGACCTGAATTCATGGAATTGGAAGGACCCTCATATATTATCCAGGAGATCCCCTTCATTCTCCAGATGAAGAACTGAGGATTACAGAGGCAAGACACTTTTCAAAGACCCAGAGCAGCAAGGAGGGTCTGGAATTCTCTTCTTCCAGCTCCAAGCTCAACCCTCCCTACACTGAACTGTGATGGGCCTGTAGTTACCTTTAGGCCTCAGCTTGACTTTGTTCAATCTGTGGGAAAAATGCCCTGGGAGTTTCCTCAAGTGATTTGACTCCAGATTCCAGAATCCTCTGGTCTTCCGTACTTGGATATGCAACGTGGTCTGGCCATACATTGTTTCTAGAAATAGAGGTGGTGTAGCAGTGCAAGCAAGGGTGAGGGTTCTGGTGCTGCAAATCCAGGCTCTGTGTGGCCCTTAGCAAAGCACTTCTCTCCTCTCTGTTTTCTCATCTGCAAAGTGGGGATCCCATTCTTATCCAGGCAATAGGGTTGTGAAAGGGGAAGGCATGCTTTTAGCTCCACACAGTGTAGGAACTCAAAAACGGCAGCTAGTCGTAGGGGCAGCATGAACCAAGGGACTCAAACATGAGATTACATGATGTGAGTTTTCTCTATCTTTCCCTTAAGTGGCTTTTTTCCCCTCCCCTCTGGTGTATCTCTCAGAGAAGCTAAAACAATACTGTTTTTGCTCCAAGATCCTTGTCAGATTTTCTAATTAATATCATCTTCAGAATAAGACATAAAGTTAGAATTACAACTCAGTTATACCGTGTTTCCAGACATGATTTTTAAAGCAGACTTTATCCATGTCTTCTTTAAACTAATATGCCCTCACGTCAAATTAACTCCAGGGCCTAGAACAATCTTTTCTTGATTTTTTTGATACGTTAATATTAAGAGACACCTTGTTAGTCATCCCCGTGTGTCAGACCACAAACCATACACCTTTGTCAAAACAGCTTCAAAAATGGGAGGTAATTCAATAAACATTAGCTATTGACCTTCTCTGTTGACCTACTGGAGTAGGGGGAAAGGTGAGGGGAGCGGAATCTGGGAGCACAGACAGTCCTTGTCTTCTGTAAACTCCTAGCCTAGCAGGGGATGGAGACCTGCATCAGTAACTCCAACAAGATATTTCCCAAAGAGTGTTCCAAGAACACTGTCTCACAGAGTGAGTTCCATAGTAAAACAAGATTGAGAAACAAGGGTTAAGTATTATCAAATAGACTGCTTGATTGGTGGGCTTTTGAGAGCTTTTAATAAGCTAACGAACATTGTGACTCTCCCACGTGGTGGTATGGGGATAATTGATGCAGTTTCCCAGCCTTGACCATGATGGCCTCCTTGTGGAAGGGGCATCCTATGGAACTGGAGCTTCCTGAAGCCCTCCCTGGGAAATGCCCACCTGAATCTAAGGCAGACTATGTTAGCACATGCCTCTTTCTTCCAGCAGCAGAGACCCTAGGGAAGTAGAATAATTTCAACACAGACTTTATTAAGATAACTTGTACTAAATTAGACCAAGCTTATTAAGTGAAGGCATGTACTCCCAGTCCCTGCACTAATTTTAGTGTCTGGCGACAAGATGACCTGGAAATGTGCACCAGATCTCAGGACCACATGTGGCTCCAACTCCCCTCTGTCGGAAGATGACATGCTATTGATTATTGCAACTCTCAGGGTTACTTCTGCCTTTTTATCCCACTTTTGACCATTCCTGTTCTTTGCCTTGGCTCCTCCCAAAAGCCACAGTGGGAGTTCTCTATCTGCCCCTTAACAAGAAGTTCTAATTGTTAGAGCCATCCCTTTCTCTACCTCCTGGGGCTTTATTTGTTAAGTAGGGGGTAGGACTCAGCAAGACCAGGAGCTAGGGTCGAAAGGTCTCCTCATCTGAGACCAGGATAGTGTCATAGTCAGGAGCAGGCAAAGCTGGATGCTTTAGGAAGGCCAAGGTCCGAAGCACTGGAGGAGAGTCCCCGGCAGAAGTAGGGATGAGGTGGTTGCTGGGGACGAGTAAGGAGGCCTGCAATGAGATCCACCAAGAGGAGATGAGGATCAGGGAGGGAGCAAGGTGGTGGCTTCTTGACAGCATGCCGAGAGTTGTGTTTCTGAAAACCTGGTTAGCCACATCGTTGAAAGAACCCTTACAGATGCCACACATAGAGATGCTTTGGTTGTGGTGTTGGGGGAGAGGTGGCCCAGACTTCCACCTGCTGGGGCATCTCCCTGAAACCCTGGGGCTCCCTAGGGCCCTGGTCTGACACAGTCAGCAGCCTTCCTGACTTGCTCGCAAGGACAGCGGGGCTCCAGTCCCTGAGTGGGTGTGCCCAGTTTGGAGGTCCAGGGGTGAAGCGGGTGGAGTGTACAACTTTTATAACGGATCAGTAGAACTTGAATTTTTGTTGTTAAGAAATGGATGAATAGGAAATCTAAGGAAAAGGGCAAATTAATTCATCTTTTAAATCATCTTCTCTCATGACAAGACCCAGGGAGAGACAAGGAACCTGGAATTTGCCTGTAGGCAGCAGTTTCTGAGTTGGCACACACAGAGCTCAGCCCTGAGGGGGTGGGCTTGCATCCTGAGACCACCGTGACCTGGAGCGCAGAGGTGAAGGCAGGGCGGTGTGTGACGGCCGCGGAGGGGAAGAGGACTCTTCTGTGATGCGAGGTCCATCCTCACCACCAAAGCCTTTCTCTACAATGAAGATACATGCTGGAGGCTGTACTGGCAACATTTCTTAAGTGTAAATGAAGTCTCTTTTTTTTCTTAATTACTGGAAAAAACACCAATGAAAATGAAGTTCCACTGATTACTTTGGCTTTCAAGTTCACTAACAGGACCGAGCAGGCTAACTGGGGCTGCGGAGCTCTGCCCAGCAACAGCGCCCGAGCCCGTTCCCGGGAGCGTCCACCAAGCAGCTGCTATCAAATTATTTCCTATCTGTGTTGTGAAACCCCAATTGGAAATTTCACAAATGGGAACTTGTTTCCTTGCCAACCTCAGAAGCACCTCAAAAGCTCCCCACAATCGCAGGCCCAGAGGCAATTAGAAGCTCACCCAGCGGGCTTACAATATGCATGTAAGTGGCCTGAAGGCAGTTAGGAATATGCCAAATAAGGGCTGCATCGTGGGCTCTCAATATCACAGAAAGGTTTTCTGACGTGTTCTTTCAAGACAAAGCCTGGCTCCAGGGAGGATGTAAGTCTTGATGCGAATCCAAGCTCCCTCACAAGGCAGTCTGGCATCTTATGGTCACAACCCCCAGCCTCTTCTGCACTCCTCCCAGTCCCTGTACCTCCCAGTGACAGGGCACGGTGCACGGGCCTCTGTGAAGTTTCCCTGCTGTTGCCTTCCTTATCTTCCTGCTGAACTCTCACCTATCCTAGAAAGCCCAAGTTTCAAGCTTCTTAAGGATTGTCTCCTTTGCTGAAAATTGACCGGTGTATTATCTTTCCTCTCAGGGAAGATACCCAAATCTCCGTGGCCTGAAAGACTGTGTGATCAGGGTCCTGCCTACACCGTGTTCTGACACTCATCTTCTGACTGGCTACCCTCCCGCCTCACTGACCTTCCTTCTGATCTGCAGATGGACCCGGGAGAGCAGGGTCCGTGGGAGGGTTCATCCTGGGGAAGGGGAGAAATGTCCATGCACGCAAGGAGCCACGGGGAGGCTGGAGTCACAGAGCATACCATGCTTGCCGTGTGGGGCTTAGGTGCAAGGAGCAGAGAGGGGATGGAGGAGGGGACCAGCAGATGGTTTCCCATGGATACATTTATTCAAGTGAAACGTGCCAAGCATGCTCCACATACCTATCATCTCTTCCTTACAATGACAAGGGAGGTATTAGCCTGGTTTTATAGATGAGAATGTAGTTGCTCTGGGAAGTTGCAGATTCTGCTGGGTCCATACAGCTAGGAAGTGGCAGGATGGGGGTTTGACTCACATTCAAAATTTTCTGACTCTAAAGCCTAAACTCTTTTTCCTTGGGTCACTTAAGGAAGCACATAGCAAGGGATTGCAAGTGGAATACAGGGTTGCTGTGGATTAATTCCAGAGTTGACAGATGTGTCAGAAGGTTTATGCATCAGTTCCTGCATTTTCCCAAACACATAATGACATCAACGGAATGATCAACCAGCAATGGGGGAACAAGTCACAGTGAGGAGAAGACAGGCTTTGAAGACCTGGGGTGAGGCAGGTTTGGCTGGGTGACCTACGGTCAGCTACTTCACCTTTGAAAGCCTCAGGTTCTTTATCTACACGTTGGGACTCCTAGCTCTTTCTCACAGGACTGACTGTAAATACCCAGGTATGGAAAGGGCCTCCTTGCAACATGGGCTCTTAAAATTGCACCCAGGAAATGAATCAGGCACTTCCACTCACATTTAATTGGCCAAAGCAAGTCATTTGATCACACCTTCCAGCATCTCTCTGGGAAGGGGGCAGAAATACTCGGTGGTGAACACCCTCGCAGGCACTTTCTCCCACATTCTTTTAAAATAAACCTATGATGGGGCTCCTGGATGGGTTAAACGCCTGCCTTCAGCTCAAGTCATGATCTCAGGGTCCTGGGATCAAGCCCCGTATCAGGCTTCCTGCTCAGTGGGGAGTCTGCTTCTCCCTCTCCCTCTGCTGCGCCCCCCCGGCTTGTGCTCTCTCTCACTCTCCCGTTCTCTAACAAATAAATAAATTTTAAAAATCGTAAAAAAATTATAAAAAAATAAAATAAACCTATGCTTTGGTTTAATGTTTTAAAAGCATTTTTGTGAAATAGCTTTTAAATAAATTATTATCAGATATAGTATTGGTGCTGTTACTTATGGAGTGATGCCACCGTCTTTAGATGTGGCCTAGGAGAATACTGAGAAGGAAACACCCCAGAAAATGGAGTCAAGGGTGACAAAGAACACTCCCCACCTTAGGGTAGGGGCCCTTAAAGCATCTGCCCAGAGGGATTTCAGAATTGCTAGTGACCAAAGACTGCTGTGTTTCTCCAATTCTTCCTCTTAGTGGAAATGTTTTCTGGTTATTCTGCCTTCTCCCACTGTTCCACTGTTGCACTGTGTGTGTGTGTGTGTGTGTGTAGGGGGTGATGGTTGTGGCGGCAGCAGATATTTCTCCCTGTTCATGTATAGGTCTCCAGATCAAGTGGAGTCACATCTGGTCCTGAGGAAGAGAGCCACCTACGCCTCTCAGCCTGATGGGGAGATCATCAGGAATCACTCAGAGAATCTGGACATTGAGCTTGGAGCCAGTAACAGGTGGCATTCTGGGTTGCCTCATTTAGGGAAGGGTGGTTGTGTTTTTTTTTTTTTTTTTTAAGATTTATTTGACAGAGAGACACAGCGAGAGAGGGAACACAAGCAGGGGGAGTGGGAGAGGGAGAAGCAGGCTTCCCGCGGAGCAGGGAGCCCAATGCGGGGCTCGATCCCAGGACCCTGGGACCACGACCTGAGCCGAAGGCAGACGCTTAACGACTGAGCCACCCAGGTGCCCCAAGGGTGGTTGTGTTTTTTATGTGGGATGGACAGTCAAATATCTGTTGACTAAGTGGACAGACCATGGTGCTCATCAGTGTTGTTCATAAAATACTTCCAGTTTTTCTTCCAGACACATTGGAGATTTTTACTTCCCTGCCTTCTTGGAGTTAGGTGCGGACATATGAATTGGTTTGGCCAATAAAATGTGAGTAAAAATGATTGGTGTCACTCGTAGGTGAAAGCTGTAAGGGCTCATGCACCATTCATCATGCTTTCTTTTTCCTCTTTCGTAGTACGAAGCAACGTGGCTGCTCTGTCTGCTTGGGTGCCAGACTGAGGAAAGAGCAGAGGAGAGCTCCACTGATCTGCAGTGAATATAAACTGAGAATTATCTTAAGTACCTGAGAATTGGGGCTTGATTGTCACTGCAGCACAACTTAGCCTATGGTAACTGATTCTGAGAGGTCATCTTAATTCTTTATAAAAGCACTTTTTATTTTGGTGGGACTATTTCCCCACCCAGAGGACATGCAACTGGGCAGCAGTGGTTATAACTGGCCTTGTAGAGGTGGGGGCACGTTTCCACTACAGGTTGGGGGGACAGGGATCCCGATGTGGTCTCTGAGGGCCTCTAAGGGAAGCGTCATGGTGAGGGTCATAGTGAGGCAGCACCCCCTTTACTTATGTGCGGCATCCGGGCTATGTTCCAAAATATCCACAGGCTGGCTGTGGTGTCCGGCTGAGGCACTGAGCCATAGGAGAGGGCCAGCGCAGTGTTCAGTGACTAATGATTCCTGTGCAATCTCTGAATCAGTGGCTTGCCACACTAATTAGTTTCATGGACTCTCGCCAGATGACAGTCTCCCTTTTCTGAATTCCTGGGGAATTCAGCAATACTGATGAAGCTCTTACCAAGTTCTATTGAAATGTTCAATGAACTTTTCAGTATCATGTGACATATGTCAGATGTTGTCAGTGACCCCAGGTCAAAAATATATTCTCTTCCCTTGCCTCATTTGTGCTTTATTCCTTCCTGGGTTTTGCTCCCAGGCTGTGCTACGTGTGCATCTTTCTGTCTTATCTTGCGTGGTGTGGTCCAGCACCCACTCTTTGTCTCAACCCAGTGGGGTCTATATGTCCCCTAGCTCACTCTTTGGTCAGCTGGTTTTCTGAAGGCATGTTCTTATTCCACAGCCCACCTCTCCCCTCAGCTTCCCATGGTGAATGGTCAGAGTCACACATCTCAGTAACTTTCAAAGAATCCGTCACCATGAGGTTGGGTCATCTCAGGGTACTAATCTGCTTATATGGGGAGCATTTTTCTTCCCCTCTGTTCTTTCATTGGTATTTCAAAGCACCCCAGCTTTTAAGGGAGCAAAAACAAAGATTCCAACAGATCTGAGTGAAAGACAGAAAGGTGAAATGTATGTTCAAAGAGCTGGTTTTCCTGCTTCCAAAGAGGAGATTAGCCTTCCAGTTTGGTGATTGGAGGAGAAACAGCAGCAGAGGAACTGAGGAGGGGGCAGAGACCTTCTAGTGGAAAGGCAACTCTGTGGAAAGGAGCCTCTGTCCTTAGTGAGTGGGGAAGGGGCTCAGAGCTGAGCTGAGCTTGACAGTGGCCTCCCATGGCCTCATGCCGATAGACAACACCCCCCCCCCACAGTCCTACATATTTGTAAGCTCCCCGAGCAGGGGGTTGGGGGCTTGGACAGCTTGTGTGGGGATAAAAGGAGATCCTTGGCTCCAGATTAGCACTCAACAGAGTCAAATGGCAATTTTGATATGGGATTCTACATTCAGCCATTTCTGTGTAGACAGCCCCAGTTTGAAATCAGAGAAGGTTCCAGAATGGTAAAAGGCACTAACAACTCAGAGGCAACCATGAAATTGCTCATGTTGATCTAAAATCAAAATCTGGTCTCAAGTCAAGTGCTTATTATTACACAAGTTTAGTGTCTGGATTAATCCTTATTTTTATAGGTCCTGTTTTATTAGTAAGGGGTAATAAATTTTCTAGGCTCATTCTCACATCATTTGCTTTTCCCTTTTTTCTCTCAGTATCTTTCATGGACTGTACACGGATGGGCCAGGGAGAAGGGCTTGACGCAGAGTTACCTTGCCAACAAGCACCGACCGTAAGTTGCATGGCTATGTGAGATGGATGAATGGGCCAGTCGTTGGTCACCAGATAGGGTTCATATGTTGCTCCATCCATGTATAAGGTAACTACAGGAAACTCCACATTGATGACGTAGTAATGCCATTCTTTGTCACATATCTAATGAAAAGAAAGAGAAGCAACACTTAAAATTGAATATGCAATGAAACCTCAAACAGGCTTTTATTCTAATTATGAAAGCGAGAGAAGATGTTTTTGGGTCAAACGTTCTTATTGCAAAGAACTCAATGAATATAATGGTTGCTATAAGTGAGGTTAGAAAAGCTCACATCGAACTTGATGGAGCAAACCATGGGGTAGAAGAACACCAGAGAATCCAATCATCAGACAAGTATCTTGGTCATGTAATTCACCGCTGTCGAGCCTGGCCAGGTCTTGGTGGACAGGGTGGGTGACAGCTTAAATCTGCTTTGTATAAAATTTTTCTTAGTTCTTTAGTAGAGAAAAAAGTTAAATTGAAATTATTTTCCTAAGTTTGGGGATAGGCGAGGCTAGAAAAAGAAAGATAATAGATTGAAAGTAGAAATGAAGTTGGGAATAGAGAAGGGAAGGAGGAAGAGAAAGAGAAAGATGAAAATGGGAGAGAATTAGGGGCTAGAAAAGAGCAAGAGAGAAGGCGAAGAACAGGGGATGAGGAAGGAGGATGGAATACAGAAGAGTAAGAGCCCCCGATTCCTTTGTCTCAGGAGCAACCAAGGAGTAACCTCATGGCCCCTTAAACTTGAGCAAAATACAGTCTGAGAAAGACAGTCTTCACGGGGGGACTCACCTGTATCCTACTTTGGAGGACATGGGGAGGCAGAGAAGGACCATAAATGGTCCTCCTGGCCTGGACAGGTACAGAGCACTCTTACACTTATGGCCTCTCACAACTTTTGTGCCCAAGATTCCTGGTCTTACGGCTTGTAACCAAAACCCAACTTTAATGGATGGGTAGAGACACTGGGGGCTAGAATGGAGTCATAATCCCTGACCTCAAGGAGCTGAATTCCAACAGCACAGTCCAAAATAGAAACCAAGACAAAATAGATACCAAGTGGGCCTTAGGAAGGGAGACAGGAAGGTGGCCAAGCTGGAGAATGGTGCCCCTTCTCTCATCCCTTAAGCCAGTGCCTTGGGACTCATGTTCGACCTTCTCCATACCCCCACTCCCTCAAATCCCTCTGCACCCTGTGGAGCCCACCTCTGAAGTGTCTCTCACTGCATCCTCATCTCCATTGCCCCCGCCATCTGTGTCAGTGAAGATAGATGAGTTCTGCCTGAAGATTACCCTAAGGTGAGGGCTTCAGAGCCCTTCCTACATCCCATTCTGGGTTAAATGTGCTGTTTCTCATGAATAGATAACACCAACAGGGATGCTAAATGATCTTTTCCTTTTCATTTTGGAATAGGACTTTTTTCCTTAATGTTCTTTTTATATTGTCCTGTCTCATGTCTCAGAAAATTGCTCCTTTTGAAGCCCATTAGCCTGATAAAGCCTGATGAATATTTTAGGGGCCCTTGGACGGTAATCAGGAGGTATCCAAGCAAGTATTTCCAAAATCCTGTTACACCCCACTGCATGTACAGCTCAGTACCTGCTTCTGAGGTCCTAACCAAGTTTACATCCCTCTGGCTACATGCCTGAGACCAGATGCTGGGCTGGGGCAGGCTCTTGGGCTGACCCAGTGGTGTGGGAGTGGCACAGAGGAAGACCTGGAGACAGAGTCTAGGGGTAGTAGAAGAGTGGGGAACTAAGGAGGAGGCATCAAATCTAAGCAGGCCCATCCAATGCACCTTGGACTTGAAGTCTGCAATCAAGAATAGGCAGGCAGCATATTCCAGAACGTGGGAAGATGGCTCCCATCCTCGGGATGATCTCTGAGGCATGGAGAAATCCCTGGCCAGTCCCCGGGTGGGGTAGGAGCACGTGGCAGAGCTGTAACCCTGACTGCACCCCATGCCCTTTGCAATGTAGGCAGAGCATGAGAGTCAACCAGGCAGCGCTGGGCGGCTCCCCTCTCCTGGCCTCCATCCCACCCTCTGTGCCGCTGTCCTCTCAGGCATGACTGCCATTTTGAATCTGTGTGCTGGTTGACTCTATAGCACTCTACACCTGCTGACACTGGGTGGAGAATGATCCTCTGGCTCGCTTCCTTTCATGACACTTGCGACATTTTTGTAGGGCAATTCAAAAAATTCCAAGGAAGAAAGAAAATAATTCCATGACTAACAGTAGCCATGACCCCTTTCAACATGGCAGTCTTTTCCTAGGTGTTGCCTCCAGGGTTTTCTGAAATGTGCTTCATGAGCAGCAGTCCCTAGGATGCCCTGCATAAAAACAGTGACCCTATATACTGAGCCTAATTTTTTTTTTATTTCCCATTTTATTTGCCTATACAAGGCTTCCAGTAGCATCAAAGTATATGCCTATAACTTCCCAACCTTGTTGGAAAATGGAACTTTTCTGTTTATAGCATTCCTATAAGCATCCTGTGAAACAGTGGGGGAAGGTCAGTTTGGATCACACTGGGTCTACAATTTGAAAGTTTGCTAGATTCACTTAATGTCAGCATTAAAATGCCTTTACCAACTTCAGTTCTGATGGCTGTATAATATGGATATACTACACTATATTTAAATATTCCCTTATTATCAGGTATTAATTATGTAACAGCAATATAAAAGATACTGTAACATAGTGCTGTATTTCTTTTTTTTTTTTTAAAGATTTTATTTATTTATTTGAGAGAGAGAATGAGATAGAGAGCATGAGAGGGGGGAGGGTCAGAGAGAGAGGCAGACTCCCTGCTGAGCAGGGAGCCTGACGTGGGACTCGACCCCGGGACTCCAGGATCATGACCTGAGCCGAAGGCAGTTGCTTAACCAACTGAGCCACCCAGGCGCCCAATAGTGCTGTATTTCTTTATGCATAAGTATTTGTCTGCATTTCTGATTATATCTTTGGGAAAGATTCATGGAAGTAGAACTACTGGGCCAAAGGTTGAAGATTTTTTTTTTAAAGATTTTATTTATTTACTTGACAGAGAGAGCCAGAGAGCACAAGCAGAGGGAATGGAAGAAGGAGAGGGAGAAGCAGACTCCTTGCTGAGCAAGGAGCTGATTGTGGGACTCGATCCCGGGACCCTGGGATCATGACCTGAGCCGAAGGCAGAGGCTTAACCACCTGAACCACCCAGGTGCCCAGGTTGAAGGTATTTTGAAGGCTCCTGATACACACTGTCAATTTTTTTTTTCTGCAAAAGTTTGTGCCTATTTATTCTCTTGCCCGCAGACTATAAGAGTGCTCATGAGTTGTACCCTTACCACATTGAGTATTAATAAAATATAGAATCCTGGCAATTTGAAAGGGGATACATTTTATCTCATTTTAATATGGTTCATAAAAGACCGCAAAATTTATATTCTCCAAGGTTGAAAGGGAGGGTCTTCTGGGAGTGGGGAGCAGCCTCAGCTAGATTCACAGGCAGGAATGCTGGGGAGCTTCCTCAGGTACCTCCTGATTGGGCATCTAAACAGGCTTTTAGCTCAGACTAGGCTTATGCCTGCAGACTTCTCGCACCAAGTAATCTACGATGGCAGCTAAAGGAAATGCCTAGTTAGGGTTTCACTCATGCGGATCTATGATCGGGAAGAGACCCACATTAGCCCTCTGCTAGAATTGGAGGGACAAACTGTAACTGAAAAATGATCAAGCTAGGAGGCAGCAGAAATAAATGTGTCCGTGCAATGGTTCAACCATGAAAGAAGAAAATTAGGCAAAGTGACCTTTCCCAGGGTCGGGGGGAGAGAGAAGAACTTGAATTCCTGCCTGTTCATGAATCACTGGTGGACACAGTTGGCACCAAGCCTGTCCAGTGCCATCCGCTGAGGCGACGCCCAGGGCCTCTGCTGGGCCAGAGACACTTTTCTCCCTGGACACATGCAGTTGTGTGCCCAGGGTGGGCAGCTGCAGCTGCTGTTGAGCCGGCAAGTGACCCAGAGACCAGAGACCCAGGGACACGTGTTGAGCAGGGACAATGCCAAGCGGGACCTGAGTTGGCAGGAGGCTGGTACTCCAGGGTGAGTCAGGGGCCATGGAAGCCTCCCATGAGAGGGGAGGCGGAAATCAGGCTGCTGACTGGTTGGTTGGTCCAAATATCCTTTAAAGTGTCAGCTGCTAGCACATAACAGGTGGAAGGGAAATGTATCTCATGTTGAATAGCTGCATTCAAAATACCGAATTTCCTGGAAAAACCAGCTCCGAACTTGCAATGTGGCCCTTCAAAGGATATCTGCCCTGGGAGGTGGGAAGAAGCGCAGACCGAGTGCGGAGGGGCCAGGCCAGGTTGGGAAAGGCGAGGCTGGGAGATGAGGCAGCAGCACCAGGGCTGCTTTCATCCTGCCGCCTGTAGGAGGTATGGGGGTTTGGGGCAGGAGGAGGAGGATGGTAGTCATAACAACAATCAATCCTGGACTGTGCTTCTCCGTATTAAAGCAGCCTTTCCTATCCCTTATGCTATGGGATCTTCGCCGCAACCCTCCACAGGAGGAGGGCCAGTCCTGTCTCTGGCACCTTTAAAAGATAAAGCAAGAGAAATGACATGGTTTCTGATCTCAAGGAGTGTATGTCAGGAGTTCGATGTCACCCCACTTGGCTTCCACACTCAGCCTCTTGTGTGTCTATTTCATGCACAACCAGTGGCTCAGCTTCGCACACTCACTGCCAAATCAGGGTCTGGAGCAGACACTTTTCTCCTGAGTGATGGACTTGCATGTCAGATTGTCCCCACACGGCCCACCTGACATGCTACGGGCACTCAGACTCACCGTGTCCCACGTGGAGCCCAACACCTCCCATGCTCCAGCTCCCCCCGGCCTCGTCCTGTGTCCCTGCCTCAGCAAATGCTCCTCATTCCAGCTGTCGTCCAGGCCAGAACCCTGGACATGGCTTTAGCCTATCTCCCTCTTTCCCTCCCTCTGGCCAGTGTGCTGCCAAGTCCGGACATGTCTCTCTCATCCATCCTCATCCCTTGACCCTTACTCCCACTCAGAATTTACAACATGTACTCGAGGGGGGAGATTGAGGAGGTGTGTTCCTATGGGCTAGTGCAAGATGGAGCAAGGGGAGAGGCCCATCTGCAGCAGGGGGATGGCAAGAAAGCTCTGGCATGAGCGTGGGTGGGGCCAAGCCTGCAGCCTGCTAGTGAGCGGCTGCGCTGGGGGCAGCCACAGAGAGGCAGCAAGGAGGGCTCCCAGGAGGCGGTCTGCAGGCTGAGCCCGTGAGGGATGGGCCAGCTGTCACACCTGCTTTAGGAACTTCTGGGCAATCATGTTCTGGACTTTGGGAAAATAACTGAGCCTTTTAAATCCTGACTTTAAATCCTGAGGTTGATGAGAGTACCTACATCATAGGGTTATTGTGTGAATTGAGCTAAAATAAAGCCTATACCCTGCTGAGCACATATTTTCAGCCTGAGCAGATATGGAATGAGATGCTGCATAAAATAAAGCAACAACAATAACAAAATAAAACAGAAATAAGAGAGTTAGAAAGAGAAGTCCTTAGGTATAAAAAGCAAACAAACAACAAAAAAAAGAAATTGAATGGCTGCTGAGGGGCTAGGGCCCACCCTTTCAGCCGTGGTTTCAGAGCCACTGGGAGACAGGAATGAAGACTCAGGTCGGCCACATGGAGAAACTCGAGGCTGACAGGGCTGCATAAAGCCTGCAGTTGCAGAGGGACAGTCTGAAGCCTGTGACCTGGGACAATGGGAGTCAAGGGCTCTGGAACAAGTCACCTCAGAGACGTTAGACCCCCCAAGCCTGCTCTGTGCACGTGCATCAGCTCCAAATGTACACAGCCCGGCCAGTGTAGAAATCCAGAACTCAGAAATGAACTTAACAATGCTTCTGCCAAGTCTTTAGGCCCTCCGGAAAAGACATCCTCAAAATCTACTGACAGAGATGTGTCCATCACCTGCCTAGGGCTTGGGCAGGACAATTCCTGTGGGCCTTGAGCTCAGAGTTAAAATTTACAAAACAAAGAGGAGGCAATCCTTTGTGTGCGAGAGAAAAAGCAGACAAAACAAATGTCGGCTTTTTCAGTAACCACAGAAAATGGAGCTATTAGAAAGGAAATAGGGGAAGGCAGGTTTGAAAGAGAATCAAAGAAAAATTCCAGAAATAAAAGACACAATTATTGAACTAAAAATAAATCAAGAATACTGACAATGGAATCAGAGAAATGGGTGATAGATGAGATTAGAGAAAAATGAGAATTTGATAAAACAATGAAGAGGTATGGATTCTATGGATGATCACAGGACACATTCCAGCAGAGTGCCTGACAGATGTGTGTGGGGAGGGAGCCGGTGGGGGGCAGGGAGACAGCAGTGGGGCGGGGCTCCTGAGGAGCTCAAGTGCCACGCAAGGCATGCACTACCTTATTGTAGTGCCTTACGTTCTAGAAAGCCATTATTTACTTCCGCAGCCTTCTCGTGTGTGAAATCAGATGACAGTGGACACACAGAGCTCCACAGCCCCCTGGCCCCCAGGACATATTTGAAGGGTAGGTCAAAACTGAACTTCCTTTCCTGAAATGGACAGCAATTGAACCAGGAGGGTTGAAACCAGGCAAATCCGATTCGCACTGGGAACTTGCAAGACCCTCTGGCCTCAGGTTTTGGAACGTTTGGAAAGCTGCGGTTTTGGTTAGTGCCAAGACCAACCTCATGCCAAAGCAAAGATACCACTCTTATTTGCAAATCTCTCTAAGATCTTCGCAGAAGGGTGCCTGCGCTTCCGAGCTGGCTGGGAGAAGTGCGGTATGTTTTCTGCAGAAGGTGATGAGGACAGCGCAGAAAGCAGCCACTGGGCCTTCTGTCAGGAAGCAATTGCTGACTCAGGGCAGCAGAGCACAGGGGAACAGGAAACATGAAAGGTAGCTTGTGTCAGAGAGACCACCCAGTTGCAATTTGCTTGAGCAACATTTGGGCAAATCCCCAAAACGATCCTGAAAAACTGTCCTTCCAGTTTGTGCTTGTACCATGTAAATCATGACTTGTGTGCGCCCAGGATTGAGACTCGTCCACAGGGAGAGAAAACACACCCACTATGCACTGAGGATATGGCTGGTACCCTGGCACCATGCTATGATTTTCGTCTATGTAATCACCTTCTTGGACTAGCTGCTTATGCTTCCCCACCGCAGGCTTTAAACAATGCCAATCAGATGGCATTCTTCCCCACCCCTGGAGGACACCCTGGGAAGATCCCTTAACTTCTAGCTCTTACTGATGGCCTCAATTTCATGTAGTAAAATTGCACTTCAGTTAGTCTCTCATGCAAGCCAAAGCTTCTCTCCCCAGCCTGGGTCTGATCTGCAAATTCTGCAAAGCCCCATGGAGGTAGTAGGGTTGGCAGGTTAATGTGGGAGCCAGACGTTGGGGCAGCAAATGTGCCCTCAATGAAGTGGAGATTGTGCATTCTGAGTGCTCGGTCTCTCCCAGGAGTGAGGAAGAGGAATGGGACCAGCCAGGGCAGATGGGGCCCCTCACGAGCCCTCACTCAGGAAAGTGTGACCCTTTCGGGCTTCTTTCCCAGTGGGGTGTTTTGCAAAACAGTCCTGCAGGATGGTATCATGAACAATGGTGTCAGGGTCATAATTGGAAAAACTTCATTTCATGCAGTTAAACAGGTTTCTTTTAGCAAGACTCCACAGAGCACTGGTTCTCAAAGTGTGGTCCCTGGACCAGCAGCATCAGCACCTCCTAGGGTTATGGACTGAATGTTTGTAGCCTCCCCAAATTCCTATGTTGAAGCTCTAATGCCCAGTGGGATGCCATTTGGGGGCGAGGTTTTTGGGAAGTAATTAGGTTTAGATGAGGCCATGAGGGTGGGGGCCCCCTGGTGGGATTAGTGTCCTTATTTATTTTATTTTTTAAAAGATTTATTGGGGGGGAGGGGCAGAGGGAGAGGGAGAGAGAGAATCTCAAGCAGACTCCACACTGAGCACAGAGTCTGATGTGGGGCTGGATCTCACGACCCTGAGATCATGATCTGAGCCGAAATCAAGAGTCAGATGCTTAACTGACTGAGCCACCCAGGCGCCCCAGGATTAGTGTCCTTATAAGAAGAGGTAGACCAGAGCCCCTCTTTTTTCTCTACCATGTGAGGACACAGGGAGAAGGCGACCATCTACAAGCCAGGAAGTGGGTTTTCACCAAGAACCGAATCTGCTGGCACCTTGATCTTAGACCTCTCAACCTCCAAACTGTGAGAAATACATGTCTGTTGTTTAAACCACCCAATCTATGGTATTTTGTTATAGCAGCCTGAGCTCAGACACCTAGGAACTTGTTAGAAATGCAGATTCTTAGGCCCCACCCCAGCCGCATTGAACAGGAAACTGCAGGTGGGGCCCAGCGGTCTGTTTCCAACAGGCTCTCCAACTGTTCAGATAGATAGGTCAAGTTTGAGAACCTTTGCCTCAGAGAATATGCTAATGTGGGCAACAGAATAGTCAGTTTACTAAACCTGTTGACCTCCTTTGTTTTCCTGTTAGGTACCTAAGAATATTGTCTGAAACAAAAAAATCTCAGGAGACACATGCTGTGAAATTCATTGTTTGTTGAACACATATTACCGAGTGCCCACTATGCCCCAGACACTTTCCTGGCACTGGGATGTGACAGTGAACAAAGCAGGAATATTTCTGCCAATCCCACTTTCCAGCGTTTGCATTAGTCTCTCCCCTCCCCCGCCCTCCATCCCTCCCGCCCCCTGAGGAGGCTTGCCTGCTTCTGTTCACGTATTCCCTGCGGCTCTTCCTCTGGAGCATGAGGATTCCCTCGCCCCAAAAGCAAAAGGCCTCTCTTAAGCCTGCCAAGCTTTCTTCCTCCTCCTCAGTTTTTGCCTCGAGGATGTGCCATAGAATTCAACTGGGGATATTTTCCTCATGCATTTACGGTACAGCTGACATCTGTCAGGGCCCCAGGGTGCAGATTGGAGCTGTGGAGGCAGGCCAGGAAGCACTCAGTCTTAAATTTGACAATTAGGAAAGGGACTATTTCTCCTCAGGTGTTCATTCCCTGATCACAATCAATTGCGCAAAGACCAAGCAGATCGCTTGTCCCGAGAAAGGAATGGTCTCGAAAGCGAGATGCTTTAGTTTGGGGCTGAGGTGGGTGCTGCCCTCTCCTACAGAAGACTGTGAGCTTCTCGAGGTACAGTATGAGGGGCATGATGGTCACTCAACAATCAGCTCTTATAGACCAACTGATCGACTGAACGAATGCACGATTACAGTAAACGCCAGCGACACTGGACATGGATGCTCTAGAAAAGGGGGACATGGGGGCCCAGCTCAGGAAGCTAGAGCCTGGTTCTGGGGATAAGGCCATATCTGGGTCAAATACTTAGAATTCTGACAAGTTCCCCATCATGGCAGTCCAAGAGAAAGGGTTGAGCAGGTCCAGCACACATGGAGGGTTCTGGACAGAAGATGAGGCAAAGGAAGGAGGGTGAAGGTCATCAGATACAGGTGGGTCTAGAGAAGACCCTGACTAGGGGTTGTGAAGGCCTCCTCACTGGCCTCCGGCTTCAGGACCCATCTTGGGGGTATCAGCATCTCTGTGCATTCCCACCAAGATGGCTTTGAAGTGAGTCAGCTTAGAGGAAATTTCAGCTGTACCCTCTTACCTGGACTGGGACCTGGGGCAATTTTCTTAAACTTTCTTAAACTTAAACTTGATGATCAATTTCTTCATCTGCAAATGGTTAAAACACCTGTGTTGCAGGAAGTTTTGATTGTTTATTCAATGGATATTTATTGGTAGCAATTATAGATCAGGGATTATTCTAGGTGTTGAGTATAGAAAGTGGGCAAAACCAGAAGCAGCTCCTTCCTTAAGGGAATAGATGAAAAATAGAACACTCACAAGAATAATGTAATGTTCTATCTGAAAGAAATACCATGCAGGGGAGATGCCAGATGCCATATGAGCTCATAGTTGGGAGATCTGACCTGGTTGTGGAGATGAGGAAGTGAGGGTGAAGGAAAGGAGGTAGGAGAATGGGCCAATGTGGGTAAGAATGTTCAAGGAGGAAGGAACAGCACAGACAATGGCCCTGAGGCTGGAGCACAGCAGGGGAAGGGAGAGCTTGTGATCCGGCTGGGCAGAGGACTTGGCAGAGCAGGTGTCATGGAAGGGTCAGTCTCTGCCCTACCTTCGGCCCTGCAGCTGCCAGCACCCCTTTGTGTCAACCCCAAACTCCCTCCCCCAAGACTGGTTTTCCTGTCTCCTCAGACTGGGCTCTGCACTGCTCTAAACCTGTGTGGGTGGTGCCCACTTTCCACAGACAAAGTGCTCACTGCTCAGCCTGACCCTAGAGAGGGGGCCTACTATGCGGGGGCTCTGGAGCCAGGTCTCCAGAATTCATAGTCTGATTTGACCACTTCCTGGCTGTGTGATCTCAGGCGAGTCATATTCCCTCTCTGTGCCTCAGTTCCTTCATCTATAAGATTCAAATAACATGGTAACTAACTCATGGGGTTGTCCCAAGTCCCACACAACACTCAAGGCACATCGGTAATTTCACATTTGTTAGTAGCGTGCTAAAAAACTAAAAAGAAACAGGTGAAATTAGCTTTAATAATATACTCTAATCGAATATATCCATGTATCATTCAACATGTAATCAATCTTAAAAATTAAGGTATTTTGGGCGCCTGGGTGGCTCAGTTGGTTAAGCGACTGCCTTCAGCTCAGGTCATGATCCTGGAGTCCCGGGATCGAGTCCCGCATCGGGCTCCCTGCTCGGCAGGGAGTCTGCTTCGTCCTCTGACCCTATCCCCTCTCATGTGTTCTCTCTCTCTCATTCTCTCTCTCTCAAATAAATAAATAAAATCTTAAAAAAAAAAATTAAGGTATTTTATTTATATTTATGTTTATATATTTTATCTGTTTTTTCTTGTTAAGTCTTTGCATTGCATTGTGTATGTATGTGTATGACAGCACACCTTGGTTCAAACTGGCCAGATTTCGATTGTTCAACAGACACACATGGCTAGTGACTATCCTGCTGGTCAGGCGAGCCCTTGACTCTGCGATCCATGAGGGCAGGGCCCTGTCTGTACTCCAGGTTCTCGATGAATGCAGATTGCACACATAAAAGCATGGGTGCAAGGAAGAACGGCAGTCATGCTCAGCAAAGCTCCCATCTGCTCTCTGTTGGCCTCTTCCTCTGTTCCTGGGCACGCAGCCCTTCAGCCATGATGGAGATCAAATCCTGGGTACCAAGTGCCAAATGACCTTTCCGAAGTGAGGGTGAGAGGAGCACTCACAGGATCTGGAGCCCCAGAAGGCACCATTAGGAGGGCCGTGTAAAGCAAGAGAGGTGGGGTGGTAAAGGTTCATGTTGGGTCAAGGAGGACAAGTCTCATCCTAGGAGCCCTTGGCCTTCCACCGGTAGGTAAGGGGAAGGAGAAATGGGCAGAAGGAGCGTGACTTCTCCCAGTGGGGCTCTCTCAATTTCCTAGGACGTTGGCAGGAGAAGCAATGATTGGCAGGAGGAATGAAAGGAGGGAATACGTTGGTACAAAATGTTTCTTTCTGTGCTTAATTTCTTTTCTTATTCCTTATTAGACAGATAAACAGCAGTGAGCAGTCACACATCACCGTTTTCCCCCTCAGGGAGGCTGACACTTGTGGGCAGCTGCAGAAGGGTAGGTGGGGGGGGTGTCCCCTGGAGCCTTGGGCCAGCCTGCCGGGCTCAGAGAGTAGCGGGGGCTTGCTTGAGGCGCACAGCTTGCTAGTGACGGGGCTGGAGCCCAGAACTCCTGTTTCTAGTCCTCAGTGCTTTTGAAAGTTATCTCTTGGCGAAGAGGAGAATACATCATAAGCTCTTTGAGGAGGACCCCAGTATATTAAACAAATAGGTTACTGAGCTGCAGTTAACTATTCGGTAATGTATTTGCAGAAAATTAATTTTTCATTCTGCCACGCAGAATATTGAGGCTGGCTGTTCATAAATACACAGTCTGACTCTTCCTTGCAAGTTTAAATAAAAAAAAAAAAAGAGGACTCTCTCAGTGGATATCTTTAGAGAAACATAATTATAATTTAGTTGACATATCTCATATCTCAGTGCTGCTGAATAAACCTCCCCTGAATAATTCAAATAATAAATTCTGCCCCTTTGGAAAATTGCGTTGCTCCTGAATGGTACTGGTTAAGCGTTTCCATCTCGGAAGACAGAGCACGCGGCAGCCGGCGAGCAGGTCCGGCTTCTCAGACCTCCCTCAGGTACCGGCTCCAGAAACCAGCCGCGGCCTCGTGCCTGCCTGCCTGCCCGGAGTGTCTGTTAGCTGTCCCCGGGGGCAGCCGAGAGGCGTGTGCGACTCACACGGAGCTGCTCCACCTCCAGCACTGACACCCCACCACTCGGCCTTCTCGTGCTGATCCTACTTTGGTGGAATTTGGAGCGCCCGAGTGTAATGAAAGGCCATGGTTCTGCATCATGGCCCCAGAAGGGAGCCATTCCAGCCACGTGTGGATTCCCTGCTCCCCTTGCTGGGAGAGGCCTCCGGGGAAGGCGTGGGAGCAGGGTGCCTCTGCTTGGAATTCCACAGCCAAGACATCGGGCATGTGGAGTCTGGGGGAGCTTGGAGAACTCTTTAGGGAAGAGTTACAGTTTTACATTCATTATGGCATCCAGGATCTTAAGACCAGTCTGTATGGATAATTGCCAAGTGGGATTTTCACACGTGGGTTTTGGTCTCATACAAAGATTTGGGAACAGTTTAAAATCCAGCAATATCTCTCCCCCAAATCCCCCCAAAAAAGCCATTCAAAGAAACACAAAAACCCAGCCAGCACCAACCTTCCCTTGCTTTGGAGGGAAGGTGGGGTGGTCTGACCAGCTCCTTGTGCAGATTAATCACTCAGTGTGGACTTCTGAGTGCTGATTAGGTGCCGAGCGTGTGCAGGTTCCAAGCTTCAGTCTGATTGTGGATGTCTGAAAACATAAATGGCCCTCCATCAACTGAGACAAGTGTGGCTCATTCATCCTGGCTTCCATCTGAGCTACCCTGTGCAGGGACCAGGTTTTACAAAGTCTTCGAAGGAGGCTGGGAAGGCCTACATCCATGACTCTGTGTTGGCCTTTGTATTGCTTTGCTAGGGTGCCGCGATAAAGTACAGCCCACTGGGTAACTTAAGAAAATGGGAACATGTGGGTCTCATAGTTCTGCAGGCCGGAAGTCTGAAATCACGGGGTTGGCAGGTTGGTCCTTCTGAGGGTTCTGAGGCAAAATTTGTTCCAGGTCTCTCTCCTAGCTTCTGGTAGCCCCAGGCATTCCTTGGCTTGTGGATGCAGCGCTTCAATCCCGCCTTCATGTGGCCCTCTCCCTGTGTGTTTGTCTTCATGTGGCCATCTTTGTATCTGGACACCAGTCACACTGGATTAGGGGCCCACTCTACTCCTCCAGTGTGACCTCATCTTAACTCATTTAATTTGCAACAACCTGATTTGCAAATAAGGTCACATTCCGAGTTATTGGAAGTTAGGGCTTTAATGTCTTCTTTGGAGGGACACAATTTAATCCATCTCAGCCTTCGCCTGGTCCCACCATGTTCTCACAGTGCGGGGCTAGGGACATAAAAAGTGTTGAAAGGATGTATGCAGCATTCCATCCCATCACTCACCACATCAGAAGCTGCAAAGGGGCTGCCTAGAGTTGATACCATTTTTTGGGGATGAGGAAAGAAAATTCTTTGAATCCCACATGATAATAATAGTAAACTGAGATGTTATATGTATTTGGGAAGTGCTACTTTTAAAAGGAGAATCCCTTGTTAAACAATAATAATAAAAGCCTCCCATTAAAGGGTCTGTAAACCATATGCATTCATTCATCCATTCAAGCAATATGCACGGAGCCTGCCATGCACCAGGCACCCTGCTCCACGTGGAAGAAGCAGAGGACCCACTCAGGAAACCTGGAGCCTTGGCTCTGCTGGGCCGGGCCTCTAAAAGCTCCTTCTCTTGTGATCTGGCAGAAGGGCTGGAAATAGAGTTAATAACCCATCACGTCTATGTGATAAAATCTGCATAAAAATCCCAACAGTACTGGCTTCAGGGAGCTTCTGGATTGGTAAACGCATCCCAGTATAGGAGGATGGTGCACCCCAACTCCACAGGGACAGAACAAGTTCCTCCACTTGGGGTCCATCCGGACCTCACCTTATGCATTTCTTCATCTGGCTGTTCATCTGCATCCTTTCTCATATCCTTTATTATATAGTAAACTGATAAATGTAAGCTAGTGTTTGCCTGAGTTCTGCAAGCTGTGCTAGCAAATGATCGAATCTAAGGAGGGCGGGGTCTTCGGAACCTCTGATCTGTAGCCAAGTTGGACAGAAGTTGTGGGTAACCTGGGGACCTACTTCTTGCTTATTGGCTCTGATGTAGGGCTGCCTCATGGGTCTGGGGTCCTAAGCTGTGGGGTCTGCATGAACTCCAGCTCACTGCCAGTGTTGAACTGGACTGTCAGACCCAGCTGGTCTCTCAGAGCATTGCTCTATGTGGGAAAAACCCTGCAGCTCTGGTAGCAGAACAATTGTGAGCATTGCGTAGGGAGAGAGGAAAGGAGAAGCACACAGAGGGTCTTCCTTGCACTGAGGTTCTAAGGGAGTATCTGGATTTATGTGTTAAGGCCAAGGACAGCATGCTCTCTAGGCCCTCACAGCTGCCCTGCCTCTCCTAAGGCTTGTCTGGGGGCCTGGATGAAGGAGACCTACCATATGCCATGCATACCATGGGTCCCCAGGCCCCTGTGAGGGGAAGCTCTCCCTACAAACCACTAGTAGAGCTCAGCCTCGAATAATTCTTTTCTCTTCTCTCCCGACCTCTTGGATAAACTTTTTTTTTCTTTATTAGGAACTTCCTTAATAAGTTGAGTTTCCCACAAAATCCTGGGAGAGAGCTACCCTGAAGTCATTCCCAACATGTTGGCAGAAGAATCACCCCCAAAGATTTCTACATCCTAGTTCCCAAAACCCGTGAGTGTGTTATCTCGAGTGGCAAAGGGACTTTGCACAAGTGATGAAGGGAAGGAATTTGGGTCGGGGAGTTTTCCTGGATTATCCAGATGGGCCCCGTGTCATCACAAGGGTGTTTACAAGTGAAGGCGGGAGGCAGGGGGTGTCAGAGAAGGGGGAGGCTGTGGAGGCAGAGGCTGGGTGGTGTGAGTGCTGACTTTCAAGATGGAGCCCAGGACGGTGGGCAACCTCTCCAGGGGAGAGGACAAGGGAACCCATTCTCCCCAGAGCCTTCCGAAGGAACACAGCCCTCCTACACCTTGACTTTAGCTCCACGAGGCCCATTTCAGACTTCCGATTCCCACAGACTGGAAGATAATAACTGTGTTGTCTGAAGCTACTAAGTGCACCGTAACACATGCAGGAACAAGAGAAACAGATGCATGCATCTCAGCCCACACTCCTTGCATCTCCAAACACAGGATCTCCTCACCATTGTCTTCTTGTCCTAAATGCCATTCTTGCACCCTGCCTCCGCTCTGCCCTCTCCCCTGCTTCTGCTGCTTCTTCCACCTTAGTCAGCCGCTCCCACGCCGCCTGCCCCCCCAAATCAGGCACAGAGTGTGTTGACCTCTCAGTCCCCTCGGTATTTCGAAGACTGTTTCTCATTATCCATCATCCATGACCACTTTTAGATGAACAAATAAGCAAAAGTCTCATCTACTTAGATACTGAGAAGGGCTGGGCTGGCCTCGCACAGCAAATTGGATACCTAACGAATCTCCCCAAAGCCAGAGTTCCCCATGAGCTAACGGCTGCTTACTAAGGCTCCTTTCCCGAAAGGCCCGCCGACATCCTCTGCGAGGAACCCTGTGCTGTCACACGGGGAGCTCAGCCTCTGGCTTCTGTCCGCCCTCATGCAAACACAGGCCTCTGCACCTGCCCCTGCTCAGCCTGTCCAAGGTGTGTTTTTCATTGGCTACAAGTCTTTCCATTAGACATGGGAGGTTGCCTTGGGCCCGAGGTGCTTTCTAAGCCTGAAAGTTGTGCTCTTCAAATTCTTTGAAATGCCTCCCCAGGGGAAGGCCCACTTAGGAGAAAGCTCCCATTTTAGCATCCTGCGATCACCACTACCGTGTGTACCGTGCTCTCGCCTCCACTTTGTGCCACTCCCTGGGCTGGGAACTTTGCATGCATTGTCTTATGTATTCTCCCAAAGACTCTTGGAGGTAATACTATTATTTTCTCCATATTACGGACAGACAGAGGCTCAGAGAGGTTAAGTAAGGTCACACAGTGAGTTTGTGTCTAGAGCCTTGCTGAAAAGCCTCACTAATCAGTGTGAGCCATCAGTCAGCCCCAGACGGTACGAGCTGGTTAGACGCTAGAGTCTCAGACCCCACTCTGACCTTCTGAATTGGAATCTGCAGTCTAATGAGATCTCTAGGTGGTCCGCATGTGCATTAAAGTTTGAGAAGCTCTAAATCATTATGTGGTATGATCACTCAAGAAAGAAAAAACAATCATGTATTGGATGAGAGCCTGAATAGTGCATCTGGGAAGGATTCCTGCAGGTCAAGTGACAATAGGCTGGAAGACCTTGGGATATTTCCAGAGGCCTCTGGAAGCATTCCATTTAATCCCTAAGCATTTAGCTGCCAGGGTGTCCCTCCTCCCTGCACCTAGCCCTCAGACCCAACAGGGAGGGCTGCTCCCACTGGTTTGCTGGAGGACTGACACCAGGCTTTTGTCCTTGTGTGGCGGCCTCGGGAGCCCATGGCCTGCAATGGCAAGAGAGCTATGGGGACTGCTCTCGCAGATGTCCCTGTCCCTGTCTGGATTGCATCTTCAGTCTCAGCCTGAGGAGGAAGGAGTGGGAATTCGGGCAAGCTAGCTAGTGAAAGGGGATGAGAGAGAGAACAGAAGCAAGGTCAGGGAGGGGATGGGTTGATTTGGGGAGGGGATGCCTTGTGCGCCAGACGAGGTAAGTGAAGGGCAGGCTCTCTCCACAACCAGGCTCCCTCCAGTCAAGCAGGGTCAGGGGGTCCTCCCTGTCCCCCTAGCACCCACCTAGAGGTGAGAGGAGTAAGACCAGTACTCAATCACTATCGCTGCCTTGAAATCCATCCATTTAGATCTTATTTATTGATTTATACCCACCTCATTCCGCATCAGATTTAGGATTAATTTGTATTAATAACAGATACTTAATAACCATCATTAATGGCAATAGCATTTCCCACTAATGAAATAGTACTTTGAAATAATACTTCATTATGTTCAAAGTACTCCACAGAGTCCCTGGGAAGACAAGTGGGCGAGTGTTGTATGCATTCTACGGTGAGAAGAGGAAGGCCTGCCGAAGTAGCACGACTTCATTAGAGGCAGCTTCTGGAGTAGGGGACTGGGGCCAGAGCCCAGGTCTCCTGAATTCTAGGTGGCCTTGCTCCCTCGGCATTTCCTCCAAAAAACTAAACAAACGTGAAAACCAAGCCAGCAGTAGCGACACGATGAGACAGGGAAATGGAAGGACTCCATGAAAATCTGCTTTTTGCTCCTTTTCCTGCTTTTATTCTTGCTAGGACCCGCACCCCCACTTTACACATGCCTCACAATGCAAAGAGTGTGTGTCCTCCTTGTAAGGGACAGGAGTTCATGACTTCTTTGGAGTCTTCCAGAACAACAGATAACATCTAAGGAAGGGCCAGGCAAGACTGACCAGAAAAAGACATCATATGTGCATTTCAGACCACTGATGCTAGACATCTCGATGCCAAGACCCCTGGCTCCAAGGAACAGGTGACTTACAGAGGACACCGGGATGCTGGTCCTTGTGTTGACTGGTTCCTAGATGCCTGAGAGGACACGTACATCAGACCACAATCCTCAATGAAAACCCCAGACCCTGAGCAAAGATGAGACTCTCTTTTTTCCTTTCTGAGTCTTCCAGACACTCTGTCTGCACCAGCATTCTCTCTGTACCTTCAGTAAAGTCTCTTCTCACTTCCTGCTGGCTCACTTTTGACCTCTGTCCTGTGCAAAGCCAAGGACCCTCGGGCTGGCCTGCATCAACAACACTAATCAAATGCGGGCCAAAAATGTAAGATGCCACACTCTGATTCAGGAACATTTACCCTGGTGTCTCGTACTCTTAACACAATCCACATTCCAGATTTATGACTGAGCATCCTGCTTGGAGGGCTTACTTTGGTTCCATGGTGGGACTGCCCACATCTGTTAGAAAGTTTCTCTCTCCCTCACACATATTCTGAACGGATTCCTCATTTTCAAAGACGCTTTTCTTCTGTGGTCACATGTATGTATATAGGTTGCTTGGTTTATTTTCTCATTTCCCAGATATTTTCTGGGTCTTTAGACAATTACCAGCAAGGCTGGCTTGGGCAGCAGCCTCTGATATTCAGTGAGGAGAAATGCCTGTTGAATGAGGAATCATTTTTTAAAAAAAAAAATTTTTTTTTTAATTTTATTTATTTATTTGAGACAGAGAGAATGAGAGACAGAGAGCATGAGAGGGAGGAGGGTCAGAGGGAGAAGCAGACTCCCTGCCGAGCAGGGAGCCCGATGCAGGACTCGATCCCGGGACTCCAGGATCATGACCTGAGCCGAAGGCAGTCGCTTAACCAACTGAGCCACCCAGGCGCCCCGAATGAGGAATCATTTTTGTGTGCAGAATCCCTGGGGGTCACAAGCTGACTCTGAATTCCTGAACCCCTCCTTGGGGGCCTTTCACCTGAGCCTCCCTGACTCCCCATGAATGCCCTGATTTCCACACCTTGCTCTCCCCCAATGAGAACCTTTGTGTTTTCCCAGAGGTCTTAGGTATCTGCACCCCATGCATGGCAAGGGGTGGGATGCCAGGCACCTGGGCACACCATCACAGACACTCAGTGACAAATATTCGGAGATGGAGGGATTATACCACCTGCTACACCGAGGGCGATTCTACCAGTGAGCAGAACTACCCCGCCCAAAGACCAGCCGCTCTACCTCTGAATGCTGCCCCACCAGCCCCAGGCCGGAGGAGCAGCACAGCACCCGGCGGGGAGGGGTAGGGGTGGGGCTTTGTTTCCTGGTTTGCAGTTCTTAGGCCCTGAGCCCAGAAAAAGAAAGAAAAGAATGCCCAGCCGAAGGTGTCCTCCCACGTGGTTGGCTGACCATTTAATTACAAGGTCCAATCAAACTAATTACACTTTAGGGACCTCTGAGACATTAGCTAATTAAAGCCCACCTTGCTGCTGGCTTCCAGAAATGCAGATCGTTTTTGTCGCAGTTGGTAGATGGGCCGTTGTGAGTCATGCAGTGAAGAGGTAAAGCTTGAGAGCAAGAAAGAGGAGCATCTGGAGGTGGCAGACTCTCTAAGAGTTCAATACTGGTTGACATTTTCAGAGTCAGAGAGCTATTTGAATTTTTTTTCCTGGTAAAAGCCATTATCCTAGAAAAATCTGGTTTCCTCATCACATTATATGACTGAGTCATAGCTGGTAAGAGCTGAGTTATGTGAAGATCGGACAAGTGAAGTGTTGGGCATATAGTAAATCCTCAGTAAATAAGTTATTAATATAATATTATATTATTATACTATAATAATCGTTAGTTGTTTGATTCAGTGGAAAAACATCGATCAACTTCCCACAATGCCAGACACAATGCTCGGTGTTGGGGATTCCAAGGACATGCCGTCCTTGTAGATTCTTGGGGTTTCTAATGAGAGATGTTACCCAGGCTTAGAGGAAACCCTTCAGCAAACAGAAGCCTTCTATGTGGTATGAGATGTGAGTTCAAGGCCACCTTGTGGTGTAAAGCGAGGTGGTGGCAACAGCTAGTGGTTGCCGTTGATTCATCCTCAAGCACCCACTTTAGCTACTCTTAGGAGCTCTTCAGGTAATAAAAGACAGGAGGTGCCTTGGGGATATGACTCTTCTTGAGAGACTGGATTAGCACACAGCAAATAGTTGTTGAATTTTATATACACCCTGGCCCATCCAAAACATATCGAGCATGGCTTGTGAGGATAAAATCAGTAGACAATTTTTTTTTTTTTAAAGTCACGAAATAGAAGTCATGGAAGGGAAAACGTGGGTAGGAGGGTCTGTCAGCCACTGCTCTGGGCCACCTCGGATCTGGACACCGTCTCTCTGTGGGAGGAGTGGGGCCTGGCCCTGTGTTGGCTATAGCCAACGGGAAGGAGAAACTTGATGAGTCATATTGTCTTACCATGCTCACAAAATGAAAAGAGCCCTTTTGTTACAGAGAAGCAGAGCTTTTTCTTATACAGAGTCCAGACAGAAATCTCTGTAGCAGGTTCTCAAAAGCAGGCACTGTGTGATGGGTGATGTAGAGACCACTCTCCTCAACCTCACCCTTTATTACTCTAGTGGTGAGTTTTGGGGGCGGGCTCCTCTAACACCCTTCAACATGGCCTGAAAGGGTACCATCCAGGTGTCCTCCAGAGACAGCCCAGAGCCAGTGAGCTGGTATAGGGCATGGTTAACGTCAAGGGCTTTGAAGTGGCATGGCTTGCGTGTGACTCCCAGTTCTGCCACCGACTACCCATGTGACCTCAGCAAATTAAACTCCCTAAGCCTCTGTTCCTTCATCTGTCAAATGGGTCATGATAAGGATAACAAAAATAATGCATGAAAAGTGCTCAATATGACACTCAGCACACAGTGAGCATCCAGTAGAAATTACTATTCATTACCCTGTTCTGAGATGGGCTCTGGAAGGAAGCCCACGTACAACGTGGTTCTCAGGTGGTCTGCCCGAATTCATAGCTAAGTGTCGAGTATTTGGAAGTGTAGCTCCCATGGTTTTTTTCACCACTGAGGGTCTCTGTTTGATTTCAGACATTTCAGGCTTTACAATAGTTGTTTTAGTATGCATGGTCTGAGAGAATAATATGATGACTTTAGCTACTATTTATATTTATATGAATATATGATTTTATTAATGATCATAGAGTTTAAAACCCAAGAAGCACATACAGGCTACGTGGGCAAAGCCCTTGGCAGGGCAAAGTATTCCAAGACCCCTCAAAGTAACACAGGCTTCCCTGGTTTGGCGGTCCCGGAGCCTGAGATCTGCTGATCTTTTGATCTTTCAGTCAGTGTGGAGAATAACTCAACTCTAGGCTTTTTTGCTTGTCTGCTTTTACCGGCTACAAATGCTAGTACAGAATATAGACATGAAGTGCAGGGAAAAGAACACTGGGAAGGTCTGTAGTAATCACAGGGGTTCCTAAAAAAAGAGGTTCTAATTTCTCTTTTCTCTCCCCCCTTCTTTCCCTCCCTCCCTTCTTCCTTCCTCCTTCCTTCCCCATTCCCTCCCTCACTTCTTATCTTATTTCGTTCTATAAATACCCTCTGCTAGTGACCGTGCTATTGCTGGAAAGTCCGGGTAACCACAGCAGTGAGGTTTCTGCCCTCATAAGTGAAGCTCCCAGGTTGCAGGGGAGAGAAATAGTAAATGAATAATCAAACAAATAACTATATATTTTAGGTTGTGACAGATGTTCTGAAGGAAGAGCACACCAAGCAACAGTTTTTATAGCGGGTCCTGTAGTCGAGGGGTCTGGGAAGGTTTGCTGACAACAGGCAGAGAACCCCTGGTGGAGAGTGAGCCTATAAACATGGCTCCTTCTCTGACCACCATGATGGGTATTGTGATTCACCTCTGGGGTGAGGCCAGCCCTCACGGATGTGGGCACAAGCCCTTGGGCCTCTCCAGGAGGCCATGTACTGTCACGGAGAGGGCACAGGGTTTGGGAGAGACCCATCCAGGAGCTGTGTGGCTTCGGACAAACCCCTTCAGTGCTCTGAGCCTCAGGACTCCTGTCTGTGAAATGGGGTAATGATTGTTCTTCGCAGACGGCTGTATGATCAGAAGAGTGAATGCAGGCAAAGGCCCTAGAGCAGATGCCAGCATTGAGGCTCAGTATTATTCATTCCTTTGACCCTCTTCTCCCACCTTCTGTTTTATTACAGCGTGGTAATGTCATCCGGCCCCTGATATGACAGGGAAAGAGCTTTGCCGAGTGTTTCTGTGTGACCCCTGCCGAACCTAGCTTAGTGCCTAGTACCAAGCAGGTATACACGGTGGCTGCTGCTCACACAACGTCTGAATGAAGAAGCCAACTTGTCACATTGCGCTCAGGTTCCATGACTAATGCTAGAGTTACAGGAACAGCACAGCTGAGCTTCCAAACAAACCCTGTAATGCATATAAATGGTTCTCCACCATCCTAAATAATAACACAGATTTAATTAAAAACACTTTAAAGACATGCTTTCAGAGCCTCAGCCCAACCCTCTGTTCCTTTATCAGACTCTCAATTTGCTGACTGGAGTGTGATTTTTGCTGATACCTCTGAATGGCAAATCACATTTTCATCCCGAAGTGTCAGAGATAAACCCATGTGAGAGAATGGAATAATTAAAGGCCAAAGAGGTAAACCCAGCTAGGAGTGCAACGGGAAAACATGAGTGAGCCAACGATGTTCACAGACTTCTTTTTTTTCCTTTGCTGATTAAACCGAAGGTCTTGGCTGTAAATTAGAACCATGTTCTCTTGAAATATTAATCTTTGTCTTAAGTTAAAACAAAAATCCATGGTTGATTGTTATAATTCAAACTGCTGGTAAGTGTCCTTGGCAGAGGCGAGTTTGGTTTGTCAAACTCTTTGTGGAATATTCCTTACATGGTGGGAGGCCCAAGCTTCCACTGGGAGCTGCCAACAGTCAGGGAACCCCTGGTGGAGGGTGAGCATAGGGACATGTCTCCCTCCTCTGGCTGGCATGATGGGTGGTATGATTCACAGCTGTAAGGGGTCACGGATGTGGACACAAGCCCCTGGGTCTCTCCAGGAGGCAGTGAGCTGTCTGGAAAGGCCACAGGGTTTTGGAAAGACCCATTCAGGTGCTGTGTGGCTTAGGACAAGCCCCTTCCGTGTTCTCATCCTCAGGACTCTTGTCTGTGAAATGGGGGTAATGAATTTACCTAGAGACCCCTGAACTCTTCCCACCTCTGTTCAACTTCATCCATCCATTCTTGCATCCAGCATCTACTCGCTGAGCCTCCGATGTGGAGCCAGGTGCTGCTGTCTGCTGCTGAGCAGGACACAGCAGGAAGGCAGACAGACCAGCTTCCCGCTCTCATGGAGGGAGATCACATAATCACATACACAGATAGTTACAGAATGTGAGCCAGGGTTGTCCATACTGCTATTCATCCAACCAAATTTCCTTGAGCAAAGTCCCCTGGTTGCTGAGCTAAGTGACTGGTTTTTCCTGACAGGGTAAGGGCCATCTCTGATGTAGCCCCATATTCCTGGCACCAAGCACAAACCCAAGACACGGTACCCACTCAGGAAAAGTGTGTTCCATCAAGAGAACCTGCTCTGGGGCTCCTCAAGGACAGGGATGAGGTCTTATGTGCCTCTGCACAGAGTGCTCCACAACAGGTTTTAACTCATTCAACCAGCATTTTCTGAGACCCACTCAGTTCCCAAATACTGTGCACGTCTTTCCGTGCACACATGAAGGTGTGTCTGCCGGGTAGACAACAGGCAGGACCGCGTCTGTGTCCAGCGGCTTCCTGGGCAGTCGTTCGCTCTGCGTTCCCACCAGCAGTATGCAAGCGTCCAGCCGCCCTCCATTCCTGCCGCATCTGCCGATTGTCTTTTTCTTCGCTTTCTTTGCTTCTCGTTCTCATTCTGGTGGGAGCATTGAAGTGCTCATTATATGGTAGCTGGCGCTAGCTCTCCGGGACACCGGCGCTGTGTGAGCTGCACCGGCCGGCCCAGTGCGAGGGGGAGGTGGGCATCTGGACAACGCGTCTGCGCCAGGAGGCGGTGCCGTGGCCTTCGTGATGTCTTTAGAAGGATCACCCGGGCGAGGGGACCAAGTGGACAAGAGGCAGGAGGGGTGCCAGACCCGCGAGCCACACAGAGACATGGAAAGACAAATTAACACTTGACTCTCCTTGTGATAGAAAGTGTGTTTTTCAAGATTTTAAGTGGCCAATTGTGCTTTACTCTGCAGATAAAAAGCCTTAAGTGTGTTAGGGACAAATGCCTTGCAGGGGGTTAAGACTGCTAAAATCTTTTCTTTTTTTTTTTTTCAAAGACTTTTTAAATTTTTATTTATTTGAGAGAGAGAGAATGAGAGACAGAGAGCATGAGAGGGAGGAGGGTCAGAGGGAGAAGCAGACTCCCTGCCGAGCAGGGAGCCCGATGCGGGACTCGATCCCGGGACTCCAGGATCATGACCTGAGCCGAAGGCAGTCGCTTAACCAACTGAGCCACCCAGGCGCCCCAAGACTGCTAAAATCTTATTAAATGAACAGACTTTAAATGTCCTGCCCCTCTCTCCCTAGATAAGCTGCTGTTAGATGACCCGCAGAAACAGAGTGTAATGAGGAAGGCCCCCCAGCTTCTTTAGTCGGCCACCCGGGAGCCCACACTGGACACCACAGCCAGGCAGCCTGGGCTGAGGGACCTCTGCAAGGTGTGGGGTCTGCCCCGTGGGGACTGAGCCGATGGTGGTGCCAATGTTCAGCCCACGACACTGCTCGGCGAACAGGCTGCCTGTGACCTAAAGGTGGGAAGTCCTGGGATCCTGCTCTCAAAAGCCAGTAGCCTGCTGGAACACAGTCCTAGGGGGCGTGCCACATTATGCACTGGTCCTGGGCACACGGCAGAGGGGATGAGAGCCTTCTCTGTGGCCCAGCCTCAGAGTTCTGGAACAGAAATCAGGGGGAAACCCCGAGTCTGCGTGGCAAGTGCTTCCTTAGTGTTGCCCATTAGCTGCTGCTTCTAGGGATGAGTGTCTAATGCACAGACACCCAGGGGGCATTCGTGTTCAGCCCTGGCTCCAGTGCGAACCGATCCTCCCTCCATCTCTGTGGAGGTGGGGTGTGCACAGAGACCGAGTGGCTGGTGTGGAGCCCAGGTGGTCCGCAGAGCAAGGCTGCTGGGGGGCCCTGCTCCCGCCGGTGTGCTGGGCTGAGCAGCAGAAGGAAACCAAGTCTTGAAGAAAGAGTTAAACCTTCAGTGTCTTTAGACTGTGCTGAGTCAGGGCTTAAGCCAAGAAAGAACCTCGGTGATGGGAGCAAGGCTCTCAAAGGCTCTCGAATGGAGAAGCCCCAGAGCAGTCTGATGGCCAGGGAAGGCTCCAGTCGGACCCCTGGGGCCACTCAGCCGGGTGCTCGGGGAAGGCTTCTCACGGGCTCCTTAATGCAGACACCCCGAAGGCAGAGCTACACGAGGTACAATGTGCTGTGTTACCACGTTTAATCCTCCCAGCCCAATCAGGTGTTATTCTCCCCCTGCATTACAGATGGGGAAACTGAGGCACAGCGAGCTTAGTTAACTTTCCCAAGGCCACACGGCCAGTAGTGGCGGATCTGGGATTCCAACCCGGGAAGCCAGGTTCCAAATCCTATGCCTTTAACCACTAAGCCAGGTTACCACTCACAGCCAAGTACACCAGAGGGGACGGCCTCTTATTTCCAGAAAGTCTTGAGTTCTAGAATCCTCCAGGACAGATTCAAACCGATTAAGCCAAAACTGATCTCTAACGTGGGCAAAAAAGGTAAAAATGAGGACAAAGATTAAACAATGTAATTTATTATCACCTAGCATGAATTAGGTGCGTTATGCACGTATCTAATGTTCATTAGCCCACTTTACGGATGAGGATGGAGGGGGCTTGGAGGGCTTGAGTCACATCCCCAGGTTCCCACTGCTGGAGGGTAGTCATGGTGAGATGTGAACTTGAGGTTTTCTGATCAAAACCCATGCTCTCGCTTCTACACATTTTCCTCTGCCCTCATGAAGCGTTGTATTTTCTCCAAGTAAACCACACGTACAGCTTTCCTTCTTCTCCCCTGGGTATGTGAACAGGAAGCCTCGTTCGTCACCTGGGAAAGGGACTGTGGCCTCAGGATGCTCCCCAGCAAGCTGTGCGTGTTAAGAATGAATTAAAAACTTTTGTGATTTATAAATTTATAATGTCTGCTTTCCTGTTGCCAACCCCTTTCTTTAACTAACTCCGGGCCTGGGCTATCTGCTCCCACACAGACTAACCACCTATATCTGTCAAGGATACCTTGACTTCCCTGGAAAAAGAATGCAGATTTGGCTGAATTCTCAGCTGCTCTGTTTACTGGCTAGCTGGCTGAGGGCGAGCTGTTTTTACCACCGCTTGAAGCCGCAGTTGCCTTCCACCTGAGGAACGGGGCAGCGGTGCCGGCAGGAGTTACCCAAGACACGGGGTGGGGGTATGGATGCTGTGGAAAGTGCACAGCAAGGGGCCAGGCCTTGAGCAGGTTCCCTGCTTGCTGTCCCAACCAGCCCGACGGGGCCAGTGCTGCCCCGAGTCCTTGGCAGGGCTAGGGGGGCAGTAGGTGTCCTTCCCCAGCACCTTGTCCTCGCCAAGCCTTCTGCTGCCCCCCGGGGTTGGTGAGGCCACCCTTCTCTGCCAGTCTGCGGTATTCCCCTCCTTCCCCACCCTGATCACCATACCAATGACCTCTGTCTCTCATGAAGCACTAAGCTCCTTCAGGGTCAGGACTGAGCCCCACTCATCACCCCAGCAAAGTCTCAGGCACACAGTGGCCCTGGACACCTGCTGCTTCCTTTTACGTTCCTTCTTATTGTAACGTAAATCAAGATGCAAAGAGCCACACAAAACAAGTGTAGAGGGTAACCAACTATTACAGACTGAGCATCCTTACAGCCACACCCACGCAGAGAAAGAACTTACCCAGAGCCCAGCCTGTGCCCCGCCCGTCTCAGCCGCCCTCCTGCTCCGGGGAGGGCCCACTCTCCTGACCTTTACGGGCCTCCCCTCTCTACAGCTGGATCACTCAGATCTGTGCCGCTACACATTATAGAGTTTTTTTTCCCACTAAAAAACTAGTTTGTTCCATTGTAAAGTCTTTTTTTAATCTACAGATTCCTCCTCAATGGCTTTCTCTGCCTTACAATTTAATTGTCGAAAAGCCCAGGACCTTTGACCTACAGAGTTTCCCTCTCTGGGTTTTGTTAATTGCACACTCACATGGAGCTTACAATGTTGAACTCTGCTCTAGTATTTCCCGCCAAGAGGCAACTGGATCCAGGCTCAGAGTATTCATTTTCCACCCTACACTTCTTCAGGAAACCCTGGTTTCTTTTAGTACAAATGATAATTTTAAGACCACAATGTGGAAAATCAGAGCAGTCGCCTATCATAGTTCTGTTCACCACTATATGCCCAGCTCCCACCAGATCAGTGCCTGGTATGGAGTGGCAGAAAACTGAGGAAGGAAGGAAGGAAGGAAGGAAGGGAGGGAGGGCGGAGGGAGGGAGGGAGGAAGGAAGGAACGAAGGAAAGAAGGAAGGAAGGAAGGAAGGAATTGTAGAATGCTTATTCTACCTGCAGTCTATCTATCTATCATCTATCTATCTATCTATCTATCTATCTATGCATATGTGTGATAGTGCATAAGCATTATGATAGTGGGGTCCCTCGAAACCACATTTCCATGGGTCAGATGTTCTGCTGCCACTCCCTCACTAAACTTGCTTGACAGTTACTATACCAGCTAATCCTTACAACCGCCCCCAAGCTGTTTACAATTATCCTCATTTCACAGATAAGGAAGCTGAGGCTCAGAGAGGTAAAGTGAGGCATTCGAGGTCACACAGATAGTAAGAGGCCGAGCTGAGCTGCAAACTCAGGTCTGAGAGACTCCAAAGCCTGCGTGTCTTTCACGGCTCCTTGATGAATATTTGCTCTTGAAATATAAGTTTGTTCACTTTAAAATTTAATCTTGATCGACATTTGTTGATGAATGACTGAGTGACTGAACGCCTGACTTCGTGGGGCAGAATGTCTACAGCCAGGCTCTGCACTCTGTTCCACAATAGACTTTTTATTCTACATTTTTTTGTTGTTGTTGTTCCCAATGTGACATGTTTTTGCTAGATATGGCAGAGGGATATTTTTAGTATTCTGGAATAAACCTGAAGGTATATTTTTGCTCTTGGCTTATGAGGCTCATTTTATTCATATGTTTACAGATGCATAAATAAATGGATGGTATCATAATTCTTCAAGTAACTCAAGGCTCAATTCACATTCATACCCCAATGAGGGGCTCATTTTTTGAGTCTAGAGAATAGGTATAAGACTATCTTTTTGCTTTGAGCCCACATAGCTGCAGCTTTGTGTCCCCTTGTATTTGTGACTGTAATGAACCTTCCAACAGAGTTGTGTCCAATGGAAAGACACATGGCCCTTTTACCAGGAGCAGACCACACTATAAGACTGACCCCAAGCTCTCAGTTCCCAGGGCAACCAAAACAGGACGAGAACTCTGTGGTATCTAACATTTCATTTAATGTCAAGAAGCAGGTGCTAGATTTTGCTACTGGGAGAGCGCAGAGCTCTCCTTCCCATGAGCACATGGGAAGTTACCACCTATTTGTCAAAGAGTAGAAGGTGTGTGGATCCATGGGATCAATGCAGGGGTGGCCCTACACTGTCCTCTGTCTTCGTCTCAGACACTGGAGTCAAGACAGCGTTGGAAAGAATGACAACTCATTCCCACTGATAAAGAGGGCAGAAGGCCAAACTATGTTTTGCACGTCTAATTAGCCTAGAAGATTACAAGGAAGTTGACTGGAAAGCTTCCATTGGGCTATTCTTAGAAGCTGGTTTGGCTCTTGAAGGTAAAATGGCCAAAAGGCCTAGAGGTGAGAGATGAGGAGTTAAGGAAATGCCAAATAAATATGGGACATTCGGTGCAAATGAGGGATCATTTCTGAGATCTTGGTGGATATCCCAATTCATGAATACTATTTATAATTTCCCTCTTAAGCTCTAATTTATGGCTAAAATCACTACTGTAGCAGACCTCTTCACTCTATTCACTTCCATGACAAGCATAAACAATTTCAACAAAGAGGGATATTTCTGTTTAAAATGGGAAAGAAGGAGATGTACTCCATCCTAGGGAGGCTGATTATACAGATAATACACACAGGCCTGTGACCCCCTAGGACGTTAGGTACACACTATTTTAAAATGTCTGTAAGATTTGTTTTAATCAGGTATGGCAAGACACACAAAAATAAAAGTGACTGTCCTGAAGGAAGAAGTGCTTATACTCACAGATCCCTAGAAACTAGAGGCACCATGCCATGCAGGACTACATGGGGAGTCACCGGGGTTGGTCAGGAGGCAGAGGGAGTGAGAACTGTGGGCAGGATGCTTTATTGTGGTTTTGTGGGAAGGAATGGGCAAAGCTGTAAGCAAGCTGAACAGGTTTAGGATTGGATAGTTTGAATAATTTCAGTGGGCTAGATGTCCAGTACCTGGCCCTGGGATGATTTAGGGCAGGGAGATAGTGTCCTGGTCTGGAGTCCAATAAAAGGAAGTAGATGGAAATATGGACTCAGGATTCGTTGGTTTGCATATCAAAGGCATGCTGGCTGACAAGTAATTTATTATCTCTAGGAATGAGCTAACACTGCAAGGGAAAGTCCCTCCCTGGGTCCATAAGACCCCAAGATGTCAAAGCATCAAAATACAGGAGAAAAAAAAAAAAAAGAGATCTGTCACACACAGAGACAAAGTTGATGCCATTGCTTGCAGCCCCAAGAGCAGCAAATTCCACCTTGCTTTCTGTTCCTGCACCCCTAGGTCACTCTCTACATCTCTCAAACTTAATACCTGTTGGTTCTCTTGCTTAGTTTCTGAAATCTAAACCTCAGAATTTTCTCTCTCGGCCCTCTAGAGCCCTGTTTCATGGCAACAAGAAACCCTACATTTTTAAATATTGTGTCCAATTCCAATTCAGGGTTGGGAGCTCAGATTGGGTCCTCCTTCATCATTCATGCCAACTCTCGAGCACTCACCTTGAGCACTGTCTAGAAATTCCAGATTCAAGTTCTCTATTCCTTGCTGTGGCTCATCTACCAATAAATGTTCTTTGCCATTGTCATACCTTGCCCATTTTACAAAAATCTACTTCAAGAAACCTACAACATCCTAAGCTTGATTTCTTTTTTTTTTTTTTTTTTTTCTGTGTATTCCTCTAGCTTCACGGTCCTTAACCTAAAGTAGGCCTTCCTTCATATGCATCTTCAACTTATCAGTATACTTAACACTGTTAACACTCCACAGAAACTGTGAGAACCATGGGGCAGTAGAACTCCACCCTTACCTTTTGTTTTATTGTGGTTATGTGTTTGACATCTACATATGTTATATGCCCTCAATACACTGCTATAGTTGTTGAAATAAAAGTCATGGCCATTTAAAGAAATTAAGAAGGAAGGAAAGATAGTCTTTTATATTTACCCACGTATTTACCATTTCTAATGCTCTTCTTTCCTTCTTAGAGGTCTATTTCCCCATCTGATACCACGTCCTTTCTCTCTTACAGACTGCCTTTGTCATCCTATGTCTTACGGTCTCCCAGCATTTCCCGTAAAATATCAACTGCATTCATATTGTTTTTCTCCCATACGTAATGTGTTTCTTTTCTTTTTTTCTCTTTTTCTGTGGATGCTTTCAAGATTTTCTCATTTTGTTTTTTAACACGTTGAGAATGCTGTGATTAGGTATGGTTTCCTTTGTATTTCTTCAGTTTGGAGCTTGTTTATCTTAGTCAACCTTTAGGATGATGTTTTATATGAAATTTGGAAAAATCTTTAGCCATCATTTCTTCAATTAATTCTTTTGTGCCCCATTCATTCACTCTTGTCCTTTGGTTCTTTTCAGGCTTTTTCTCTTCCCTCCTCTCTTCTCTTCCCTCTCTCTCCTCTCTCTCTGGCTCTAGATTTAAAGAAATCTTTCTGTCTTCTTTTTTCTTCATATTGGATAATTTCTTTTGATTTCCCTTCCAGTTCTTTGACTCTTTTCTTCTTCTATCTCCAATCTGCAAAGCCCATCCTTTTGCTTTAGATTTTGTATTTTCCACTCTAGATTTTACATTTCTGTGTAGTTTCTATTTCTTTGCTGAGATTCTCTAGCTGTTCACTCATTATGACAATCTTTAAAGTTCTTAAACACATTTAAAATAGTTGCTTTAAGATTATTTTCTGCTAATTACTATAACTGCATCATCTCAGGGTCTGTTTCTCTTGAATGATTTTACCCTGGACCTTTGGTCACATTTTTAGGTTTCCTCGCATGTCTAATAATTTCTATTTTATACTGAGAACTGTGCATTGTACATTGTAGAAACTCTGGATTCTCTTATATTTCTCTGAGATTATTGATTTTTGTTAAATTACTGAATGATCACCTTGTACCTGTAAAGTTTGATCTTATATTATATATGAGTATATTTGTTTAGGTTTACCCTTAATTCTGGGCCAGTCCCTTAATCTTGGCATATAATCTTTATTCATGTCTCTTCTGGTATTTTATTGGAAAACTCTAGGTGTTCACCTGGCCCTTCAAACTTGGAGGAATTTTAAAATCTGTCTCCTTCGGAGTAGGCAGGAGCTAAATTCTCTACTCAATTTTTCAGTCTTTCCTGTTGCTGCTTTTCACTGGGTTCCTGAAGTCTCCCCTGTGTGTACACAGTTCTGGGGCCATCCAAGGATTTAAGGGATTTGAAGGAAGTTTATATTCCAATTTGGGGATCTCTTCCTGCACTTCCCTCCTTTCTGGTATGAAGCTCTTCAGAGTCCAGACAGTGCCAATTCACCTTGTGTCCTCAGAATGGGCCATTTCTCAATTTTTATTTTTAATATTTTTATTGAGGTATGATTTACATATCATACCTCATTTAAGTGTACTATTTACACTTAAGATTCATTCATTTAAGTGTACTATTCAATGATTTTTAATAAATTTATAGAGTTGTGCAATGATCATCAAAATCTAGTTTTAGAACATTGCCATCACTCAAAGATATCTGTGCCCATTTGCAGCTGATTCCTGCTCTCACCCCAAGCCCTAGAAGATTATTTGATGGGCTGTCTACAAAACTGCCTTTTTATTGGCATTTTATGTAAATGAAGTCATGCAATATATAGTCTTTGTTGTCTAGTTTCTTTGATGTAACACGATATTTTTGAAATTCACCCTTGCATGAATCAAAGATTTGTTCCTTTTTATTCCTGAATACAATTCCATGTATGGATATACAATAGGTTATTTATTAATTCACCTGTTAAAGGACATACTGTTGTGGTTTTTTTTTTTTTTCTGGAAGCGTTTTTCAATGTTATTCAGATGATACATCGCCAAACTGATGCTTATAGGCCAATGGACTAGTGTTTGGGAACCACAGATAAAGACTCATTATTTTTTTAACTTAGTAAGCATGTATTGAACACATATTTTTGTCAGACACTGTGTTAAAGATTAAAGAAGTGAATAAGAATGATATCCTAGTGTAGTGGAAGAAATGAACCAACAAACAAAAAGTGTAATAAAGTATGAAAAATGCTGTGGGAAAATTCTGGGGCCTCCATGGAAGTAAGGTCAGTTCTCTACGGGAGAGGAAGTTATAGGAAAGCCTTTATCAAAGATGTGAGCCTTGAGTACGGTCTAGAAAGATAAATAGGTAATTGTCCACAGTAGAAATGACTTGCCTGTCCATAACACACTCTGTTTTATTCTTCAGAGACATGCAGATAGGTGCATGCATCGTGTGGTCCCATCCGCCTGTGCCTGAGAATCGTATGAAAGGAAACATTCCTCCGAGTTTCTGCTAAGATGGAAAGATGGAGAAATCTAGTGGAGACCTGGAAGATACCCAGTTCTGCCAAGCTATGTAGATAATTCTCAACAAGATAAACACATAATGGAAAAGAACATGGAGTTTTGGAGAATGGTAGACTTGGTCCAATACCTTAAGCAAATTATTTCATCTTTCAGGGCTTCAGGTTTCAGTATCTATAAAATTGAGATAAGAAATAACTTCAAAAGTAACCATGCAGTTTAGATTTAATGCGTGGAAATCAAGGAGTTTAGGGATTGGCCTCTCCAATCTTTCCCTCACATGTAATATGCACCTAAAGCTACAAGGTGTTAATGCAAACACAAGGCTTATTTGTCTTTAGACTTCCATTTCTCTTGCCTCAAGAAAGCTACCATCTTCTAAATAAGCCAGGGATGTAGTAGCTGTTTCGTAATGAGGCCTTGCTTCCTTCTAAATATGCGCTGATTGTCAAGGTGATGGAGGAGGTTCATTATTTAAAGGCATAATTAAAGGGCACTTCCTTTAGCTAACTAATGAGCAGTAAGTGCAGCAATATTTGCATGTTTAGACATTAAAGGAAACAGATGACTTGTAGGGGATTGGGAGAGAGCAGGGAAGGTAGGGCAGATTAATCTCACTACTGGGCCTCCAGGGTTATTGCTGTGCAAGACTTCCTCTGAGGAGGGTCTTCCCTGAGAAGTCAGCTCCCCTGGCTTCTCTTTATTTGATGGGATGAACAGCGCTCTCCTCACTGTGCCTCAGGAGCAAGCTGATCTTTACTTTAAAAGAGGCTAAATCGTGATTCCTCCTAAGCTGAGCTTGGAATGTGCTCCTGGATGGACACCCATGCCCTGTTCTCAACACTTAGGTATCAGCATGGATATTGGTTCATTCTTGTCATCTTGGGTATTCACTCAAGTTGCAAACTCTTCCAAGTCAGTAATGGTGCCTTTTACCCTCTTGGAGTATGTGCATTTTAAGATCAGATTTAAGGTTTTTCCATGTATTAGGTAAGAGATGTGGAAAGCACCTGCTATGTCTCCCAATCTTCATCTGTATCCTGGGTGTTATGCCTGAACTGCAAGATTTTTGTTAGAATTAAAAGAAAGTGGGCGCCTGGGTGGCTCAGATGGTCAAGCGTCTGCCTTCGGCTCAGGTCATGATCTCAGGGTCCTGGGATCGAGTCCCGCATCGGGCTCTCTGCTCCTTGGGAGCCTGCTTCTCCCTCTGCCTCGCTCTCTCTCTCTCTGTCTCTCATGAATAAATAAATAAAATCTTTAAAAAAAAAAAAGGAAAGTGGCTGGCACAAGTAGGCAGTGAAGTAATGCTGGTTCCAATTCTCCTTCTCACTACATAGGGACCTCGCAGTGACCAGTGCTTTTACCTCATTTCTCTTAAATGAGGGGTTAGCATCATAATTTGCTATTTTATATTAGCATTCAGCTTTGTCAATTTCTTGTCTTTCCATAGTGTGGAAATGACAGAGAAAAATGTCTCTCCTATAATGAATGCAGATATTTGGGTTGGATGCCAAGGAGGAATCTCCTTCCCCTCTCACTGGCACCTGTCCCTGAAGCGGTCTGGAAAGATAGGAGTCCAGCACAGCCAGGCTAGTGACCGAGTTAATGCTGCTTCCAAATGGGACCACCCCAAGGCTCAAGCACCTTAATTTATTATTGAAAACCTGATTTGATTTACTAGGCATTTTTAATTGTGTTGACATTATTTCCTTCTTTTTAACAGTAGAATGAAAGACATTGACTTTAAATACGCATTATGGGATGTCTACTGAAAAAAATGCATCCATTGCCTCTGGGCAGACGTACAGGCCAGAACACAAATAATCATTTCATGGGAGCAAAAGGAATTGCTGAGCAGCTGCTCATGGGGGAAGAGGGGCCAGAGAAGAGCCAGGTCTGCCAGCAAAGGGAGGAATGTATAGAATACATAGCATATCTGATTAGTTTATTTATTTCTTTTTTAAAGATTTTATTTATCTATTTGTCAGGGAGAGAGAGAGAGAGAGCACACAATCAGGGGGAGCGGCAGGCAGAGGGAGAAGCAGGCTCCCTGCTGAGCAAGGATTCCCGAGGTGGGACTCGATCCCAGGACCCTGGGATCATGACCTGAGCCGAAGGCAGATGCTTTAACCGACTGAGCCACCCAGGCATCCCGATTAGTTTAAATTTAACAGTTATATAGCCTTCTGCCTCCAGCCCAGATGAGGGAGTGGGGGAAGCCAGTGAGGTTGTGGCAGAGAAGAGAATGACATTCCTATAGCTCTGGATTCAACAAGAGTTAGCCTTCTCCCTTAGCACAGGATCTTCAGAAGAAAAAGTAAAGAAAATCCTTTGGGTAATAATCGAAATCCAAGAAATCCCTGAGAAATCAGCCCTTCAAGCACATGGCTCTGGACATATTGATAAATGCCTATGAAAACCCTCAGCGAGTTTGTGGACCCTATGTCCACCATAAGACACAAATGGCATGATGTGCTTGTCATCAGATCTCACTATTGGTTAGGTAGACAATCCATTCACTAACGTTTGGCAACACTAATCTGTACTTCGCTAAACTGCTCCCCCTCCCTTTTGCGCACTTCATTCTGGTCTCTTGGTAACTTCCTCCGTTTGGTCCTGCTTCTGCCTCTGGAGCTCTGCAGACATCCCTTTCTTCCCAGAGCTCACAGCAGGCTGTGTGTGCTAACTTCCGTCTATAGATCAGAGACTCTACCTGTGTTGCAGGGGTGAGTAGGGCAGCGAGTTCATCTGGGAGGTGGTTCCAGGGAGGAAGAAAGAAGAAGTGGGGAGGGTGAGTCGGGGAAGGGGGCAAGCCAGGACACAGGGGGCGTTGTTGAGGTGGTGGCTGTGGCAGTGGGGGGCCTGCATCCCCTGGGACCCCTGACGAGAGTGCAGGCAGCTGTCTGCAAGTGCTCCGCCTGCGGCAGCTGTGCCCTGGGGCAAGGGGGGCTCCCAGGGCTGGTTTTGGACTGTGCTCCCTGGAGCCAAAAAGAGGCTCCCACAAGCTCTTCTTGCCTCGGAGCACGGCCTTGGGCAGAACACTAAAAGGCACCGTGGGGGCGGGATGAGCTTGAGGGGGACTTCCTGGGAAGCCAGCGACTGTGCCTCAGGGGCAGGACAGGTGCCATCCAAAGAATCTCATTGTGTATCAGCTTTGTCACCTCTCAGCTTCCAGGGAGCCTCTGTCGAGAGAGTGGATTTTCCAGTTTGCTTTAGCATTTCCAGAAACAAGCACAGAGGACTCAGTGCTTTTTCCCTGAAAGCAGAGAAGGTACCTTTTCCACTTATCATGGCTGGTGAGGGGGCCAGCACCTTAAGCTAGAAGGAGAATATGGTGTGGAGCAGAAGGAAAGGCTAAATGTGCCCCTTGGGGATCCTCCCCAGAGGCTTGTGGGAAGCGAGCTTGGTGGGAACATTAGGACGGGGCCTCTTCCTCCCTCCCTCCCTCCCAGGGCCACACTAGGGGACAGAGGCACCACACACAGGGCTCAGGAAAGCCCGGCCCAGGGTCACCTCAATAAGCTGTGGGGGGTTGGGAAGTAGCTGCATCTACGAGCCTGGGGCAGCTCTAGGCCTCCCCAAGGCTCACGAGTGATGTACTAGTTTCCCTTTTCTGTTAGAACAAATCACCACAGACGTGGTAACTGAAAACAGCACAAATTTATTGTCTTACAGTTTGGGAGGTCAGAAGTCTCAGAAGCCTGAAACGAGTTTCAGTGGGCTAAAATCAAGGTATTGGCAGGGCTGCATTCCTTCCGGAGGCTCTAGAGCAGAATCTGTTTCTCTCTCGCGCTCTCTCTCTCTCTCTTTTTTAAGCCCAGAGAGTCTGCTACACCCCATGGCTCAAGGCCCCACATCCTTCTGATCTCTGCTTCCTTTGTCACATCTCTGACTCTAACCCTCCCGTCTCCCTCCTGTAAGAACACTTGTGACTGCATCAGACCCATCCGGACAATGCCCCTATTTTAGGATCTTTAATGTAGTCACCCTTTTGTCATGGGGGATAACATATTCACAGGTTTCAAGGATTAGGGGGTGCACATCTTTGGGAGCCATTATTCTGTCCATCACAAGCGGCCGACAGGGGAGCTGGGGAGCCCAGCTGAGGTGTCATGGCACGGGGTGCTCTGGGTCAGCAGTGAAACAGGGACCCAGGCCACCAAGGGGGCTTCCAGGGGAGGGAATGAGGCTCAGGCAATGGACTGCCGTGGCAACTGCCAGCATGTTGCACCCTCTCTAAAGAAAACAGAACAAATGCACTAACTGTGTCAGAAGTCACCTTTCCAGGGAGCAGACAATCCAGTCACTGCACAGTCCTGACCCGAGAGGACCGAGAGTGTCCAGTGCAGATGTGAGGACCCTTCTCTGCCATAACCATCATGCCATGGAAGCCAGCTGTCCGCAAGAGTCCAGAAGATGGGAAGAGGCAGGGAGAGGGACTCTAAGAGAAGGGGCTTGTCTGGGGTCCTTATATATTACAGAGAGAAAGACAAGGGAGAGTATTTGTGACCCTTCCCACATCCATTTTTCATTCAGAACAACCTTGCAAGTTGGCATCTTAGAAAAAGTCATCTGGGATTCTGCCTAAAAGAGAGAGAGAGAAAAAAAAGAGGTTCTGGACATTCTTCCCCCTCTGTTTAGGACACATGTTCCAGAAGGAACACAGGTGTCACCGAAGGCGGGTGTGTGGGTGGGACGGTGAGTGGGCAGCCACTGCATTAGAGAAAAACATGGCTAATGCATCCAAGAATTAGTCTTTAGTGGCCGAATTAGAGTGCTGACAAAGCCCAAATACTCTGCTCATTAAGAGGACTGGTCTGGACTGGACTAACCATTCTCCAATTAACTCCTTGGCACTTGGCTATAATAATGATGGAACTAAGCCATTTGACTTCCAGTGTGGCTGGAAGAGCAGATGCGGGCAAACTCACTGCTTCGTTCTGACATTCATCCTCACTAGGAATGAAGGATTTATTCACTTGTAGCTTCTTGCAGGAGCTCCAGAATTCCATGCAAGTAGAAAGGATCTGACCACCAGAGGCTCCGGCCCAAGACAAATGGGAGCCTTTGGCTCAAATCCCAGCCCTGGCATTGTTTCTGGGGAGACCTGGGCCTGTGCCTTACTGTCTCTTTGTGTAGGAGGAAGGGAGATGACCACCACCAGGGACCTGGGGCCGGGGCTCCTGCCTCGCTTGCTCCTGCCCCTTCCCCTAGGTGTGGGGGGGCCATGCTCCCCTGCCCCCGCCACTGGAAGCCCAGCACTCTTCTCCTTGGAGGGTGGGGGGCTGGTGCTAGAAGAACAGGAGGGAGCTTACAAAGAACATGTGGGCCTCATCTAAGAAGATCCAAACGTCTCAAATAGACAGGTTATGGTGTGGTTTTCCTGTGTGAAAATCATAGTGTTTTGTTGTTTTTTCTTGGTAGTCTCAAACTGGTGACCAGAGTATAAAGGTAGACTGCAGAACATTTGTCGAGTCTGATGATGAATGGTTTTAAATGAGAAAATACTAAACATGGGGAGGTTTTACATCAAAGTCTGATTCGAACTTCTGGACAGTTGGAAAGGCAGCCCCAGGCCTGGATTCTTAGATGGCCTGGAGCTGTGTGGTGGCTGAGTCTTCAGGAAGGACCCACCTTCACCCAGCCAGGCATCTTCCTCTTTCTCCCCACCCCTCATGACTAGAGTTCAGGCTCCTGCAGGAGAATGCTCTCGAGGGTTCACAAACTGGGCAGGGCCATGTCCTCTCTGGTGACTGTTAACGAGTTCTGGCACAGAGACAGCAATGGCCAGCAGAATGAATCTCACTCCTGCATCTTGTGCTCAATTGCAATTTTTCAGAGATGCATTTTTTTTTTTTTTCCTTGCATGAGCTGGGGGCGCCTGTCCTCTTGCTGGTCGATTGAGGCTATCACTCAAGCTGTGTCTTTTTTTTTTTTTTTTAAAGATTTTATTTATTTATTTGACAGAGAGAGACATAGTGAGAGAGGGAACACAAGCAGGGGGAGTAGGAGAGGGAGAAGCAGGCTTCCCCGCGGAGCAGGGAGCCCGATGTGGGGCTCGATCCCAGGATCCTGGGATCACGACCTGAGCCGAAGGCAGACGCTTAACGCCTGAGCCACCCAGGCGCCCCTCAAGCTGTGTCTTCCAGTAAGTGGAACATGCTGTGAAACATCAGCAGGTTCCCCTCCAAGCACCAAGAAGTCCAACAGGAAGATCATTAGAATTTGTGACAATGAGTCAACCACATCCAAATAATGGTAGAGCCAGGAGGGGCTGCAAATTAATAAACCTTTCCTGTGTGAGCTGGCAGCTGGGCATTCTTCTCTGCTCCTGTCTGCGTTTGCACATGACTAGCTGCAGGCTCGAGGGATTTGCATTAGCAGATCATAAGTAAAAATCCCATTAAAATGACATTCTCCTCATCATTAGGATCCCTTTAGTGAGGTGCACTGGATTGTCAGGGACATTTACTGGAGCGGCCGGATAATAGACTTACCTGGCAGTCTGTCCACCCTGGCAACAGCTTTCTGAGGTGTGGGGCAAAGGGGCTGCACTGCTGGAAGCACACAGCTCCTCTGTGGCAACTGCCTCCCCCGCCCCCACTTCCGCACGCTCCTCAAGAGCTCCATGCTTATCATGCCCTGGATTCAATGCGCATGAGAAGCCTCTGCCGAGTGCTTGAGCTCCTGGCCTGGCCGTGGAGAAAGGAAAGGGGAGACCCTGGTTCTAATGCAGCCCCTGCCACTGGCCTGAGCTATATTTACTTAAATTTGATAAATTTTATGAATGTCATACTCGCATTATTCACATTTACCCGTCCTTAAATTCTCCTTGAATAACAAAATTCTTCGATGATAGTCCATTCTTTTGGGGATAAAGTACCAACTCAATAACATGATGTGAAAAGCCTCTTGGGGTTTAATTGACCCTGCTCCTCTAAACGTGGGTCCTAATACCTGCCAAAGCGATCCCCTTCTGCCCCATCCCTATGGTCTACCACACTTCTCCTGAAGCCGGCCGTCCTACTCACCTCTGCCATCTTGGCTGCCTGGCTCCACATCACTGAGCCCTCAGCGCTCTGTTCAGACAATGTCCCCTCTTAGGGGCTTTTCCAGGCCCTTATTCCCAGGTCCATGTCAGGTGTCTCTAGAATGGGCTCCCACAGACTCCCCACACCTGGCCCCCTGCCTTCTGCCCCAGCACATATCGATGTAAACTGTTTCTGTGTTGGTTGCCCCATGATCGTGGATACCTATAGAGAGCAGGAGCTTCTGTTTCAGCAGCTGATCCCGGTACCGAGCACAGAGCCTGGCACATAGTTTGTGTTCAGCCTAAACTGCTGACTAAAGAACTAGATGAAGCCCCATTAGGCATTAGAACATTTATTATGCTTCTGGGAGCTCCAAGGTGGGTCAGTAGACTGGCTTGAGTCCTTTCTGGCCCAGGCCAGAAAGTTCTGCAATAATTACAGAGTCACTACTGGGCAAATACAGTAAAATCTTTGGAATTAGATATCAAGATAAAAGCCAAATGGCCTTTGAGAGCCAAATGGTAAAATTTTAGAATTTTAAAATGCTGCATAAAATGAATCAAAAGATCAATTAATCACCGGGAGGTTTTAAAAGGTCTCTGGATTTTTCTCTTCTCTTTCCTCTCTCCCTCCCACACGTCATCTCTCCCTTCTTTTGACCTTGACATCCATTTGCTGTTATGCAAACATTTACTGGGCACCAACTGTGTGCTCAGGGCTATAATATGCACTGAGGAGCTGGAGAGAGTAAGACACAATACTGCCTCCCAGGAGCTCAGTGCAAAGTGAGCAGAAAGGCAGGATAAATGGGTTACTAGGGTAAAGTAAGCATCATGATGGAGTTCTGTATGGAGTCTGGGGAGCCCCGGGGAGAGGTAAGCCACTCAGGGGGGGGCGACCCAAGGTGGCTTCCTGGGGGAGGAGATGTTATCAAGTATGTATATTCTGAACACCAAGTGATTTACATCCAAGAAACTTCTGGAAGGTTCTGTCTACACAGCTGAATAAGGGAGAGAGAGGTCTGTGGCTGGGTCTATATGTACCACTGGATTGCTAATATGAGTGTGGCTGAGGTTTTGTATACCCCATCCACTGTGCCTCCTTTCCAAGGGGCTAGGGTTTCTGATCACCAATAAGTAGCCTTTAAGTTTTTTTAATGTTAATTTTTTTTAGTAAAGAATGCTATGGACTGAATTGTGTCCCCCTCCCCAAATTCCTACATTGAAGCACTACCCCCCAGTGTGACTGTACTTAGAGAAGGGCCTTTAGGAGGTGGTCAAGGTTAAAGGAGGTCATAAGGGTGGGACCCTAATCCCATAGGGCCTTATAAGAAGAGGAACAGGTATTCCAGTATCCGAGCTCGCTCGCTCTCTCTCTCTCTCTCTCTGTCTGCCATGTGAGAAGAAGACTGTCTACAGGACCGAAAGAGGGCCCTCACTGGGGAGCTGAATCAGCTGGCACCTTGATCTTGGACTTCCCAGACCAGAACTGTGGGAAATCCATGTCTGTTGTCTAAGTTCCCCCCTCCCCCCGCCCCCAGCTGTGATACTTTGTTATGGCAGCCCCAGCTGACTGAGACAAGGAAGAAGACAAGGTTTAAGCAAAGTGAAGATTTGACAGTTTCATGGAGTTTCATCAAGACTATAAACACTTGCATCTAAATGACAATTCTGATCTCTAAATTAAAAATATTTAAAATTTAGAAGTGAAAACATTTTAAATTAGCAAGCTTACTGAAGAAGCAGCACAGCGTAATGAAATAGGGCAGGTCCAGCCATGGTTCACTGTGTGCCCTTGGGCAGGTCACAAGACCATGGTTCCTGCCTCATTTCATCCACTGGGCAGGCCCAGGGAGCAGAGGTGAGAGAGAGCTCAGGGGCAGTGTGCCTGATACAGAGCAGACACCGATAAATGATATCCGAAGAACCAGGAAGGTGTTCGGTGAACCTCAGCCCTTCCTTAAATGCACCACTTTGGGCCCAGACTTCAGTATTCCTCGAGTCATTCTATCTTTATCTGTAGAACCAGAATTCCTTCCTCACCTATTTTTAATTCCCAACCCTGTGACTTCATTTGCCTGTATCAGGACTTCTCAATCCCATCTTAGAAAATGCTGCAGGGCATCTGTAATCATCCTGGCCAGTATAGCAATGTTCTTATTAAACCCCCCACAATACAGAATTTATTTTAATTCATCTCAATTCGTATTATGTATTTAAATATATCCCATGTAAGCCATATGGCACTTTAGAAGGTAGCTGAGAGGTTGCTGGGAAATCAAATAAGCAATGTCAAGATTTCATAATTTCTGCAATACCCAGAATTCCTAATTCAGGGAAACATACACTAAATCCAGATGCCATATTTGCAAAACCCCAGACTCCAACAGGATGGGATTTATTGGGACTAGATCAGGCAGTTGCCACTGGGCTTCCTCAAGCATCTTTCCATCAGCTTGGCATCCTTGACCTTGTCACATTGCCTTAAGTTCCAGCACTGAGAGGTTCCCTGAGGTTAATGAATCTATCTTTTAAAGAGCATATGTCTGTGCTTCTGTGTGGATGAAAGGGGGCAGCTATCATTCTCATCTCAATGTAAATGAGTTTTCCTTCTGGAATGCTTCCCCGTAGCACTCTCCGAAACTAGCCATACCCGGGGCCTGGGTAGATGCCCGTAAGAAAGAGAGAGAAGGGGAAGGATTCTGGAACATTCAGCCCTAGACAAGGTGATGCAGGCAGCACACACAGTGGGCTTTAGGGGAAGAAAGGAAGCCTGAGGTCCCCAGAAGCACTCAGGATATGGGTGGGGTGCCAGACAGTAAGACCATGGAATGAGCATCATCTCACCTGCTTCATTAAGCTGACCCGTTCCACAGTCCCCTTCCCTATCTGCCGGCATTCTCCCCCTTGATAGTTTAAAACCATTCTTAAAAATTCACGTGTGCCCTCCCCTCTGCCCCCCAGTTCAAGTCTAAGTGAAGGCCAGTGCTAGGCTTGCTGCCCAGAACCTTCCTCAGTGGCACAGCCCCCCAAAGGAGTGACCGCCCCCTCCACGATCTCAGCCCTGCACGGCCTTTGGAGACAGACGCTTCAAAGCTTTTCCCTCCAACCAGACCCTTCATTTGTTATTGACAAGGATGACACAGTGGCCCTTGTGATCACAGGCAGGAGGCTCTGGAGTGAGTCACAGGTTTTGCACTTCAGAAAAGAACGCGCGCGGCTCACAGTGTGCCATGTCACTGTTTACTTCAAGGTCCTCGGGTCCCTTGTTCTCAACCTGTGTCACCAAAAGCAAGGCTGCACCGTCACCCGAAGGAGATAAGAGAACATCACAGAGGAGGTACGGCGCTTACGATATAAACATGTACTAACAGAGATCACAAACTGGGCCTGGGGACCAAGAGGACCAGCATCCCAGGAGCCCAACGGGGAGCAAATGGACAAGATACATGTGGGCAGGTCCAGCAGCTGCTGGGGGGGTCCCAGCGGCCAAGTGTGGCCCTCCCCCTCCAGCTGGGCTTACGGCAGCAGTTTTTCTCTTGACTTTAAGATGCTATGTGTCTCCCTGAGCTGATTTTCCCAAACTCAGCAAGCGAGCACAACTTTGAGGTGCCTCCTCACTGCTACCGTCACTGAAGCACACCTACCACCCCTGCAAAGGGGGGTGCTGGGGTGAGGGGTGAGGGGTGAGCTGAGTGCCATACCTGGTCCAGCTTCCAGTGGAACTCCGCGGGGCGGAAGGTGTCGGCCTGGTCGAAGTCCTTGCGCAAGAGAAAGACGAGGCGGCAGTTGTGCACGTACAGGGCGTAGTGATGCCGGTTCATTTCTGCAAAGCACAGAGAGGAGCTGAGTGCTTATGGAATGCCTGCATCCGTCGCTGACAGAGGGGTCTTCCCACTACACCACTGAGCACACCCTCAAAGGGGGAAGGAATGGGCATTCCAGTTTCCCCTTTTACAATCAGATCTAATGAATGTTCTAGAACACACATGGTGGAGCTCACTGAAATGGAAGACAAAGATTCAAGAAAGCAAAACTTCTGCAGAGAAGCCATTTGGGCTTGAAATACCAACCGAACGTATACTCAGATACTGCATTAGGCCTAGGATAAAGCTTATGTAGGTTAACGAGTTTTGTTTGTTTTTGTACAAATACTTCTGAGAAGGCTACAGGGGCTCTCCGACAATCACGTCAGCTACCCTGGGCTTCTTTAACACAACTGGTTTCTCCTAGAGTGCTGGGCTTATGTTTCATTTCTTCAGGCTTGACAATGGTGACCACAGAACATGTCTCCTCTACCTTATTGTGTGCAGTTAGGGGAAGCGGCTTCATATGTAGTTGCTAGGAGGAGGGGACACATTGATTTTTCAGCATTAGTCATAGTTCCGTGTCTGTCCAAAGCAATGAATAAATACCTCTCTCCCCATACACGACGGATGGGATGTTTTCCTCCTCTGATATAAAGACTTCCTTTTCTGCTTAGGAAATCTCACATCATGGGTCCCAGTCATGATGTCCGGCAGCCACAAGATAATAGCCGTTGGGAGGGGAGGAGCTGTTTGACCAATACTCAGAGAACTCAACATCATATACTACATAGTAGCATACACCGAAATCTACTACGAGGCGCATGCTCCATAAATGACAGATGGATGAGTGGGTGACCTGTTGTCGTAGAAAGAACATGGGCCCTAGAGTCAGACAGACTTTGGGTGGAGTTGTATCTTTGGATGATTCTGGGAGAATTTTTTAGCCTTGTGTCATGACAGGGATGCTAGATTGTCCTAATGAATCATGGGAATAGGATAATGAGATTGATTCTTGTACATCCTGTATAAACCTTGAGATTTGAGTGTGAGGAATCAATACCAATCCCACTTGTAGGCCTGGGCTAGGTTGGTTTCCCTGCCACGGTGATTGGTTCAGGACCCAGGCCCAAGTCAGGCCACGCAGGCCCTTTTCCCAGCCACAGCGCTTCTGTCAAGAAAGTGGTTCGATTCAAGCTAGTGATGCGGGAGCTTTTCTGAGTGGTTCCAAAAAAGAACTCTCTTTTATCAGAAAGCAAATAGGAGAGACATACTTTCTTTCTAGAAGTTGTAGTATATAACTGGGAGGCATGGGGCAGCTGCAGCCCTGTTTGCTAACATGAAATCGATACATATATGGAGGCAGATCTGAGAAATTGCAGAGAAAAGGGCCAAGCCCTTGATCACACTTTGCCTGAAGTTGTCATAGCTCTGGACATTTTCAGTTACAAGAACTCTACATTTCCTTTATTATTTTGATTTCTTTGATCATCTGATACCAGTTTCATGTGTATTTCCTATTTCTTATAACTAAAAGCATCTTAACTGATACAACGAGGAAATTTGTACAAAGCAGTTGCCAGTGTGGCAGGGTTGGCCTAGGCTAATGTCTGGGTGGCCACACGGCCTTTGGACTGATAAAATGGGGATTTTACTCAATATTTCTTATTCTGGCCTGATTATGGGGATTTTACTCAATATTTCTTATTCCCGTCACAATTGCTCAACTGATTTCCATTATCTATGTCTACTGTCAGAAAAACATAGAAAGAAAGACTTTTCCCCCTTTATTTTTATTTGGAGTCAGGAGCGGTTGTAGGTGAGGAAGTGGAATGAGAAGAATGAATGGAGGTCTGGAGCATCTTCCAGCCTAGGAAATTTCTCCCTCCCTCTCTCTCTGTTTGTCTGGATTCCTGGAGTCACCGTCCACACTGAGGTCACTGGTTTCTTTAGTGGGCTAGAGACATGGTACACTCAGAAATCCACTTCATTTCTTTTCATGACCCTTGGTGTTCTTTGTGGCAGCTAAATATTTAACAAAAAGAACATTCCACATATACATAGAAATAAAAATAAGATTTTATTTGGTAATGAAATATGCCAAATGTAATCAGGAAATATCTTTAGGTATTAGGGTTTTAGGGAATTTGTGTAGTCTCCTTTATATTTTTCTGTGTTTTTCAGGTTTTCTGATATAAACATGTCTTGAGAATATATAAAAGCCTAATAAAGCTTTATTTTATAAATAAAGTTTATTCCTGATATTTTTTAAATTTAGGGCAAGCAGGTACTTATAGATTTTTTTTTTTTTTTAAGTCAAAGTAGTTAGAGGAAGCTTCCTTATCTTCTTCGTGCCAGTGCTGAGCTGCCTGTAAAGTGTTGCTCTGAGCCAAGGCCAAGGCGGAGGAGTGCCAGGTCGTGCTGACTCCAGGTGCCGACATGCCTGCGGGGTAGACTGTTCTGATGACAACGAGGCATCATCATTTAAGGCAGCATGTTCAGCCACGGCTGCACAAAAGAATCCCCTAGAAACTCTGACTTCCTGCGCTGGGATGGGGCCCTGGCATCTTTGTATTTTTATGAAAGTGCCAGGTTTTTCTGCTCTATAGCAAGCTTGAGCACCACCGGTCCCAGAGCACAGGCCTGGAACTCAGGCCCAAGGACCAGATCCCATCCTGTTGCTCTGGGTAATCGGCTGCGTTCCCTTGGGCCAGTCTTTCAACCTTTCATGGTTCAACTTCCTCCTCTGTAAGCAAGAACATTGAAATCTGTGTGACCTGCCTGCCAGGGTATTTGATACATTTCAGAAAGGACTCTGTGTGTGTGGTGGCGAACCCCAGCCCGCGCTGCTTTGCCTTGGTATATACGGTCCTAAGCTCTTGTCTCATTGATGCCGGCTTCTGGATCATGAGGGGAGCGCCCTGCCAGGCACCCCAAGGACCAAGCTGCAGGGTGATTCCGGGGTTCGTGCGCTGAGCTCTGAACCCGGTCCCAAACCTCGGTGTGATCTCATGCACGTCTACGAGGTCCTTCCTGCATGAAGGTCCCAGAAAAACTCATCCTTGGCATAACCGATCCGACACAGACTTACTTTATGACTAATGAAAGCCAGGCAACTCTGTCTCAGTTTCTACATCTAGAAACATGCTAACACGTACTGTAAGGTGTGATTAAAACAGCAAATGTGGGGTCCTGGGAGTAGCATAATGTGGAATAAAACCAGAAGTTTTATTGATAGTAACACCATCAAGTAAATAAATTGAGCACTGATTTTATATCTGATGCTGAGTGATTTCATACATTATTTCATGTCTATTTCCCCCACTTTACATACGAGGGAACTGAAGCTCAGAGAGATTAGCAACTCCTCAAAGGCCACAGCTTGGAGTGGCAAGGCTGGGAAACGAACCTTGGTGTCCAGCGGCAGAGGCTGAGCGGTCCGCCACTCTATCCTGCCTTCTCATTGCGGCATCTGCTGGGGCTATTATTTATTTTGGGTATTTTAACAGAAGCAGCGCTTGAAATAGGAAACTGTGGAATTCTACTTTAAGATAGAGTTGTAAAATTTGCATAGGATATCCAAATATTTGTGTGTATGTGTGTGTGCGCGTGTGCGCGTGTGTGCATGCATATGTGTGTGTGTGTGCGCGCGCATGTGGGATGTGGTGACCAGTGCACGGGATTGGAGTTAGCTGGATCTGAGCTTACATTTCGGTTCTGATCCTTACTGGCTATATAACTTGGGACAGTTATTAACCTCTCAGGGCTATTTCCTTATCCTTAAAATGGGAAACACAATAACGCTTTCCTAAATTGTTTGTAGAGATCTGAGAAACTGTCTAGAACAGTAATATCTAACACAGATTGCACTTCTTATGGTTCAGGCACTGTTCTAAAGCACCGCACATACAGTAAGTCCTGCAATCCTATTAAAAACCCTGTGAGGTTGATAATGCTAGAATGTCCATCTTATAGAGGGGGAAAGTGAGGCACAGAGAAACAGGTAAAACAACTTGCCCAACGTCACATCACCAGTAAGTGGTAGCGTGCTTTTAAACACCAAGCAGTGAACTGCCTTGCGCAGGCTTAGCATGGGGGAAATGCCTAGCAAAAGTTAGCTACCGTGATTACGTGTGGCAGTGACTTGGGAAAATTACCATGACGCTTTCATTGAAAATAAACTTTTGGAAGTCTTACTTATATATAATAGAGCAAAGGTGTTGCTGCTTTGAAGGAAGAATGAAGTCTCCCTGCCCCCCAACTCCCACCTCGTATGCAGCAGCCCTAAGTTACTCCTGGGGAGGCTGGGGTTCTGAAGAACCCGGTTTGAAAAGTACTAGTCCCAGCTTTTGCATTTGTTGTGTCTGTGCGTCTACTTCCCCCCCTTTCCTGGTCCCGCTCTACCTCCAGTCCAGGAAATCAGCAGCCAGAAAACCAGAGATGAGAATAGTTTCCCAGGACGCCATCATGCTCTGGCTTTCTCCCCACATTGTGGGTGGCTGTGTCCCTGCCTAACCAGCCGGGATGTAACGGGCAGACTCACCAGTCTTATCTGAGTTGCAGAGGATGGTTTCCTTCTCGGCTCTCACACCAGGGCTGGGGCCGTGTTTCATCCACATGGTGATGGTGAACTGGTCTGTCAGGTTCTTGGGCACGATCCCATCGGGGATCTTGGCCCCTTGTCTGCCATCAAACTTGAAGATCATCTCGCTGCTATCCACCAGGAGCCCTGCTGTCCAGTTGGTGGCAGCGTTGGGGGATGGCAAGAGGTCGATGATACCAGAGGAGGCTCCTGCGGGGCACGGGGGCCAGAAAGAACAAAGGGTTATTCCTCACGGAGTGGGTGTCCTCGCCTTCTATTCTCTGCTCCTGGGTCAGGATGAACTACTCAGTGTAGTTGCTTCGAGATCTGAGCCAACCTTCAGCAAGGTGACTCAGGAAAAGAAGGGCCAAATGCCATCCCTCCCCCTGAGTTCCTTATGGTCTGCAGAGGTGAAGGCATCAGTAACTTACAGACAAAAATGTTGCATGTGACAAGATAAGGTACAATGAACTACTATACAAGGAAGAGGTGCTGGAGGAATTTCGGGAAACAAGAATGGGGGGGGGGCGCTTTTTTAAGCAGGGAAGTTTCCTGGAGAAGGCCAGAGTTTGATGTGGATCAGGGAATTCATTCATGCATTCATCCATCCATTAACCTATGAGCCATTTATTGAGCGCTGACCACGTGTCAAGACCCCTGCTAGGCACTGGTGGTGTAAACGTGAATCAGCACAGTCCCTGACCTGGGGTAGCTCAGAGCTGACAAGTGCACAGACAGCTAATGCCGTGTGATCAGGGCTGTGATTGGGGAACGTTCTAGGTCCTGATGCCATGGAAAGGAGTGTGAGCCACTTTGTATTCACCACACTTTTTTTTTTTTTTTTTTTTACAAGCATTATGTTTAGGCCAAACGGTACAGAGGTCGAGAGAACATGGGTTCAGAAGTCCTCAAACTTCAATTTGATGCCTTGCAACACAACTTGCTAGCCTTGTGACTGTGAGCACGTCCCTTAGCCTTTCTGCCTCGCCAGCTCCTGCCATGGTATCTCCCTTCCCAGTGGGTCGTGAGGCCTGAATGAGAGCCTGCATAAGAGCCTGAGCAGCATGCCGGCCACGTGGTGAATACTCACTCCATGCTACCTGTGACTTTATCCTTATAATGATTATTATTTTTACTACCACTATGATTCCAGGCTAAGGCACGAGCACTAAACCTGAAGCAGGGGAAGTGTCACAGGTAGATTTGTATCTTAGGAAGGTCACACCAGCAGCTTTGTGGAGGGCAGAGCTCAGGTGGGCAGGAGAGGCCAGCCTCGCAGAGAAGACTGGATGCCTCAGCTGGGGGGACCCGTGGGTATCCACTGACTTCCCGCTGAAGATCTCTGCTGCCAGCAGGGGAGCAGGACTTGGCTCTTCAGGGAAGGATAAGGGCCAGGGCTTGCTGATATTGTCAGGGAATAAGAGTCAGGGAGTCTAGGGTGTGCCTGGTGTGGGGAGTCAGTGCTTTCCCAGGACCACACTGGCCAGGCAGTCACAGAGGCTGATGGGTTTAATGGACAGTAGTTGTGTGCGTTACCTGATCTTTGTCAGAGATCACTGGACTTCTCAGTTCTGTATATCAGAGCCTCATCTCACCTAAGGTTTGGGTTCCAAAGTCAGCTTCCACAAACATCCACAGTTACAATGGCCCTTGAGAATCCTTCGGGAAGGTGCCACGTTGGAAATGAATATACCTCTCTGAAAACGCTTAACCAGCCAGTTTTCCCTCTAGTCTTGGAGCAGATCATCAAGTCTAGGGTTCAGCACCCATCGGTTTGCAATAGAAATTTATGCTATGTGAGAAACAGGTATCCTTAGAGCCCGTTGCTGTGTTTAGCTGTGAGAGGCTCGCCCTGGGAGAGGCCTCCAGGAACTGTGGCGTCTGAGAGGGCGGGAGATTCCGATCTGCCAATTCAGATCGCCCTGCAGCTGATGCTTATCAAGGGGGATGCGGGGATGGTGCTGACTGCATCATCTACCTGTGTATTTCCTAGGGTTTGGGAATTGGGGCCAGGCCCGACACACAGCAGGCACTCCATCAACATTTATAACTGCACTTTCTCCCACCCGGCGCCTCCATGAGGTCCTTCTAGCCATCTACCCAATGCTCAGGTGTGCCTGCCCAGGCAGCCTCATGTCCGGGCCCCACCCCTCTCCTCAGTATTTACTTGTTCTCATCCCATGCCCCTGCAGCCTTGTCTGGTATCCATTTTATTTATCTCGTAAGTTGACTCACACTAATATTTTAATGACTAACAAAGCCTTAAGGGCAATCACCCTCCAAAGGTGTCTGAAAGAAATAAATGTATCTAGACCGTAGCAGGTAGAGATTTGGGGGTGGTTTAGGAGTGGAAGATAGGTGGTCTTTTGGAGCAAATTCATTGTCTTAGAACCCCTAGAATAATGCAACATGGCAACTGCTTCTTTGACCCATAGGTAAGTTGGCTCTGATGCCAGGATTTGCCCAGTTCGTAGACAGCCCGGTAACTGGCACACTCAGACAGAGTGTCAGTTCCTGAAATTTCAGGTGGCCAGACAGGTGCAGGCTGAGTGCTCAGGGTTCCTGACTTCCTGCTCAGGCCAGGGAAGCCAATGCAGTCTAGCAGAGCCTGAGCAAAGGTGGGAGCCAGCTTTGCCACCAATACCATTATTATTATTTTCCTAGCAACCAGTTTTGGGGCACCGAGCACCAGACCTGAATTAAGTACTACAGTGCTTTTTCTCCGTTACTCCTCTATGTGGTAAATACTATTGTGATTCCAGTCTGCGGGTAAGAACCTAGGCTCAGTGAGCCCAGGATCACAACCAGCTAGTGAGCGGGCCCATCTGCAGGGGTTTCCAGCTCCAAAGCCTAATGCCTCCCACGGCACCACCTCAGTGAAGCTCGAGGGAAATCTTGTAACCTCCTCCCCTTTTTACAATTGGAAAACAAAGCCCAGAGAAGGGAAACGACTTGACCAAGGTCACACAGCCCCCTGAGCTAGCTAGAGGCAGGCCCAGCTCTCAGATTCCCAGCTAATGTTCATTCTACCGCACAATATGGTGTCTTCCAAGCACACAGCACAGTCCCCTGGGATCCCACCTCCCCACACAGGTGGCTGTCTGCAGAGAGGCACGTTGAAGACAGCATGTGCCCTGGTAAGGCCACTGATGCAGACTTCCTTGATTCTGTGGTGAGAGGAGCGGCAGGCCACCCCACCTAACCCACAGATGTTGCCTACCAGAAAGCATCAAGCTGTAAGGAACCAGATGGTGCAGACTTCCCCAACTTAGCAGCTTGTATTTCATTTCTCCGTGCACTTAAACAAACTGAAAGAGATTTACTTTCTCCCCAAGTTCCTCTCTCTCCTCTCCTCAAGGGATCTCATGGAAAGCTGTGGGTAAACAGGGCCCATCACTTGCAAAGATGGCACAGCATCATCTGCACACAGGGTGGATTTAAGAAGCTCCTTGGGGGGCGCCTGGGTGTCTCAGTTGGTTAAGCGACTGCCTTCGGCTCAGGTCATGATCCTGGAGTCCCTGGATCGAGTCCCGCATCGGACTCCCTGCTCAGCAGGGAGTCTGCTTCGTCCTCTGACCCTATCCCCTCTCATGTGTTCTCTCTCTCTGATTCTCTCTCTCTCAAATAAATAAATAAAATCTTTAAAAAAAAAAAAAAAAAAAAAAAGAAGCTCCTTGGGAATCTCTGAGAAGGTCTCTGGGACCCTTCAGGCTGCTTAGAGTCCACACTGGTCTGGTGCACAGCAGTTGTAGCTTGAGTGGGGGGAGCTTGGAACCAGAGTTGAGGTGTGATTCAAAGTCCCCGAGCCCTAGCGTGGGGAAGCCTCTCTGAGTCAGCAAGTAGATAAAGATGGGGTGAATGAGGCAGATTTCAGGATACACTGTAGTGTGAACGCATCAATGGAGCCTGAGGGCACTGAATTTCTTAATTGCAGGGTTTGCATTCAGCTCTGGATGACGTCAGTCAGGGCAGAGTGTCCTTAGCACTTTGAGGTGAGCCTGTGGCAATAGTGATTGACATGGAGCCTCAGGTCATGCCTCCTCATGGTCTACAACAGGGCAAGAATGAGTGGGAGGGTCTCAGGGGAGAGGAACCATTGTAACCAAAGACACAGGCCTCATTCTGTGGAGTATTCTCACAATTGCAATGTCAACTCCTTGTTATCTCCATAAATATTTATGTAACGTCTAGGTTATGTCAGGCACTGTGGGGAGAAGGCAGCAATGAACCAAACAGAAGTTGGTCCTACCTTTAGGGACCCGGTAGAAAATCTTTACCTTTGGTGGGTGGACCAGGTCAGTGGCCAGATGTCAGGGGAGGACAGGGAGGCCCTCTTGACAAACGCTCTACTAGGGCTGCATGTTGGTGGAAAGCATTCTGTTCTCACATGCTTCTCTGACCCACTGATGTCACTTAGCCATGTGACTTGCTCTGACCAATATAATGTGAGTGCAAGTGACATGTCATTTTAGAGCAGAAGCTTTAACAGACTGAGTCACCCAGGCGCCCCCCACCCCGGGCAGAAGCTTTAAGAGCCAGTTTGCGGTTCTCCACGTGTCTTTTCCATGTGCATGAGATACACAGTGCTCTACATAAAGGCTATTTATTAGGCATCCGAATTGGCAAAGAAGAAGTCAAACTCTCACTGTTTGCAGATGATATGATACTTTATGTGGAAAACCCAAAAGACTCCATCCCAAAACTGCTAGAACTCATACAGGAATTCAGTAAAGTGGCAGGATATAAAATCAATGCACAGAAATCAGTGGCATTCCTATACACCAACAACAAGACAGAAGAAAGAGAAATTAAGGAGTCGATCTCATTTACAATTGCACCCAAAACTATAAGATACCTAGGAATAAATCTAACCAAAGAGGCAAACAAACTGTACTCAGAAAACTATAAAATACTCATGAAAGAAATTGAGGAAGACACAAAGAAATGGAAAAACATTCCATGCTCATGGATTGGAAGAACAAGTATTGTGAAAATGTCTATGCTACCTAGAGCAATCTACCCACTTAATGCAATCCCTATCAAATACCATCAACTTTTTTCGAAGAAATGGAACAAATAATCCTAAAATTTGTATGGAACCAGAAAGACCCAGAATAGCCAGAGGAATGTTGAAAGAGAAAAGCAAAGCTGGCGGCCTCACAATTCCGGACTTCAAGCTCTATGACAAAGCTGTCATCATCAACACAGTATGGTACTGGCACAAAAACAGACACATAGATCAATGGAACAGAATAGAGAGCCCAGAAATGGACCCTCAACTCTATGGTCAACTAATCTTTGACGAAGCAGGAAAGAATGTCCAATGGAAAAAACACAGTCTCTTCAACAAATGGTGTGGGGAAAATTGGACAGCCACATGCAGAAGAATGAAACTGGACCATTTCCTTACACCACACACAAAAACAGACTCCAAATGGTTGAAAGACCTCAATGTGAGACAGGAGTCCATCAAAATCCTAGAAGAGAACACAGGCAGCAACCTCTTCGACCTCAGCCACAGCAACTTCTTCCTAGAAACATCGCCAAAGGCAAGGGAAGCAAGGGTAAAAATGAACTATTGGGACTTCATCAAGATAAAAAGCTTCTGCACAGCAAAGGAAACAGTCAACAAAACCAAAAGACAGCTGACAGAATGGGAGAAAATATTTGCAAATGACATATCAGATAAGGGGCTAGTATCCAAAATCTATAAAGAACTTATCAAACTCAACACCCAAAGAACAAATAATCCAGTCAAGAAATGGACAGAAGACATGAACGGACATTTCTGCAAAGAAGACATCCAAATGGCCAACAGACACATGAAAAAGTGTTCAACATCACTCAACATCAGGGAAATCCAAATCAAAACCTCAATGAGATACCACCTCACACCAGTCAGAATGGCTAAAATTAACAAGTCAGGAAAAGACAGATGTTGGCAGGGATGCAGAGAAAGGGGAACCCTCCTACACTGTTGGTGGGAATGCAAGCTGGTGCAGTCACTCCAGAAAACAGTATGGAGGTTCCTCAAAAAGTTGAAAATAGAGCTACCCTATGACCCAGCAATTGCACTACTGGGTATTTACCCCAAAGATACAAATGTAGGGATCCGAACGGGTACGTGCACCCCGATGTTTATAGCAGAAATGTCCATAATAGCCAAACTATGGAAAGAGCCAAGATGTCCATTGACAGATGAATGGATAAAGAAGATGTGGTATGTATAAATATATATGTATATATATACACACACACACATATATAAAAATACACAATGGAATATTATGCTGCCATCATAAAAACAAAAAATGAAATCTTGCCATTTGCAATGATGTGGATGGAACTAGAGGGTATTATGCTAAGCAAAATAAGTCAATCAGAGAAAGACAAGTATCATATGATCTCATTGATATGAGGAATTTAAGAAAAAAGATAGAGGAGCATAGGGGAAGGGAGGAAAAAATGAAACAAGATGAAACCAGAGAGGGAGACAAACCATAAGAGACTCTTAATCTCAGGAAATGAATTGAGGGTTGCTGGAGTAGTGGGGGATGGGAGGGATGGGGTGCTGGGTGATGGACATTGGGGAAGGTATGTGTTATGGTGAGCGCTGTGTGTATTGTGTAAGGCTGATGAATCACAGACCTGTAGCCCTGAAACAAATAATACATTATATGTTAAAAAAAAAAAAAGAAGATAGTAGGAAGGGAAAAATGAAGGGGGGGAAATAGGAGGGGAGGACGAACCATGAGAGACTACGGACTCTGAGAAACAAACTGAGGGTTTTAGAGGGGAGGGGGTGGGGGGATGGGTTAGCCCAGTGATGGGTATTAAGGAGGGTACGTATTGCATGGAGAACTGGGTATTATACGCAAACAAGGAATCATGGAACACTACATCAAAAACTAATGATGTAATGTATGGTGACTAACATAATAAAATAAAATTTAAAAAAAAAAATGAAGGCTGTTTGTTGGCCTAGATTCCAGTGGGAAACCACATGGAAGAGAGCCATAGCTAATCCAAGAAGGACATGCAGTAGGAATGATCAATAAACCTTTGTTATTTTGAGCCAGTGAGATGTTAGGGTCATTTGTGACTGCAGCGTCACCTGCTATCCTGATAATCCACATAAGTGACTGACATCAGAGGCTATGATTCCCATTTCTTCTTTGGCATGCCTTCATCATGGACAGGGAGGACTTTCTAACGTCCTTTCAGGAGCTCACACACTGTTGACCTACAACCAGAGTGTCATTCCACCTTTGGAATCCTAGACAAGGGTTCCTGCAAGGTCTTGCAATGGGGAACCTGGGTCTCCATGTAGAGCAGCTGGACTCTGGTGTAGGGGTGGTCAGCCAGGCTCCTGGAGCAGGGCCATGGACACCCAGTTGCTGACCAGCATGGGCAAGGGCACTGCAGGTAAAAACCTTCTACCCAACATGGGAAGGCACGCCATAAGGCAGCTGCTCAGAGGACACCAGGGAATCAGCATATCCACGGAGAAGCTCCCTGCCTACCGTCCTCCATGAGTCAGTGTGTGCGGCCCCGTGCTTATGTATGATTAAGGATTTAATCTGAGTCCTGATAGATGTGTGCCAATTTTCCTTAAAGCAATAGGCCCCTTTCTGCTCTCCAAGAGTCTAGGGGACCAACACTCAAGCCTGGAAGCTCCAGCCTTGCAGAGGCATCTTGGAGAAGCTACTGATAGCTTCCAGGACTTGAGCGATTCTAGGGGTACAAACACCTCTGACTGTGATTCGGAATGAGGATGAGCTCTGTCAAGCTTCATGGTTAGTAGAAAACCAAGTTCTTAACTTTTTTTAAAAACATGTCTTCCACAGAAAATACATGAATGAATGAATGAAGAATGAACAAATCATCTATGAAAATCTCCAGGGCTCACAAGTGCATATATCCTGAGCACAACTTAATGTCTGGTGATCTGGAATGCTCTGACAGATCAACCACTTGGTATAATAGTATGCTCTCGTTCTGTGGCCTTTCCTTCAACAGGACCTGCCCTTGTAGTTCCTGACTCCACACACAAAAGAGCTGCCCCGGGCGGCATATATGGAGCAGCGAGCCAGCTGCCAGGAGCCCTGTGATCCCGAGGAGGAACAGCCCCTGGCCTCCACGCTCGGAGAGGCATGTGCGTCACGGACTGCTTTTCTATTTACTGTAATATGTAGTGACTTAGGGGCATCGAAGTGTGCCCTTCCTGGGGCTGTCAGTAATGTCAAATTTAATTTGGCCAAGAGGTCTTCCTCGGGGCTTCATGGGGCATTTCATACTCAAGGCAAGTCTGTGACACTTCACTTCTAGAAAGGCTGGGACTGAGAGGACAGAGCCCTTCATCTTGAATCTCTGAATTCAGAGGAAGTGATAAGCAGTTTGCCGAACTTCTGCAAGAAACCTGGCTTTAGGTAGAGTGAGGCTAGTGGCAGACCATCTGAGGCTATGTTCTACAAGCTCAAGGGGGCACGGGTTCAGGGTCCTGCATTATTTGTGTTTCAAGGCAGAATGCAGGCATCTCAGTGTGGGCCCAGGGAGGCTGTTTCAAAAGCTGCTGCACCTGTCAGGTCCTTCCTGACAATGGGCTTTGAACTAGCTCTTGTCTGCTCCCAATGGAGCCGGCGTTGCAAGAAGAGGAAGCAGGTGGGCAGTGACCAGACACGCAAAATGCCCCTCCACAGAGACACCCCTGCCTGGGTCACCGCATAGCTACGGTATCACAGAAGAGATACCAGAACTCAATGGCATCCAGGAAGCACCCCCAGGATAGCCTCCCTGGTGTACAAAGGCCAGGAGAATACTGCTGAAGGGAAAGGTTTGGAACAGCAAAGCAGGGAGAGATTCTGGTGGGAAGAAACCATGAGCAAAGATTTAGGGATGAGAACCAGCCAGGCACAGGGACAAAGGAGGTGTCCCGGCCAAGAAGAGGCGGAACATCAGGAGGAAACTGGCTACAACAATGGATTGGCAGGGTGGAGGCAGGTCCTCGGAAGTGTCCCGAGTCAGGCAGGCGTTGGACACCCACACCTGGATGTTCCCCAGGCACCAGTCCTCGTAGTCCCTAAATCTGCACGTGCCTGGATTCCTACTTCTGGTCAGTGGCATTCTTGTCCAGTTAGATGCTTACACTTGAGTCATCTTAGATTCCTTCCTTCTCACTCCTGACAGCTAATCCATCATTGATTAGCTTGCTGATTTTGCCTCCTAAAGCTGTCTTAAATGCATTTCTACTGCCACTCCCCTGGTTCAGAACTCATTATGTCTTGCTTAGACCATGGCAATAACATCCTAATTGGTCTCCCTGTTTCCATCCAAAGTCAATAAAGATTTGGAAGATGAAAAATGCCCGGTTGCCGATGCTGAAAGTGTTATGGCCATTCCCTAGTTGGGAAAGCCTGCGAGCAACTTGTCTACCATCCGCTGAAAACACATGGAAGCTTGTCCTGAACCTAAGCCACCCCACAGGATCAGGAATTATAACCCAGACTCTGTTCTGGAAGCCATCCAGCCTGCATCTCCCTTGCAGAGGGAGCACGGACCTGATGGGCCGCCTCCTTCTGAAGCCCACTCCAGCACCGGATGCGCATCTGGGTTCCATTCATTTGCTTCCGCCCTTTTTTCCTGAGCTCTCTCCCTCCATGGAATTTAAGATTCAGACTCCTGACAAGGAGGCAGGAGGGCCCCTGCCTGTCAGCTTACTCGGATAGGGTCCCCACAGTGCGGTGGGCACTCCTACCAGGAATGTCACCAGAAAGACACAGAGACCCCCCTCCCCGTAAAGGGTGTCTCCTGGAACCAAGAGGTAAGCTCACCTCTTGGGGGAAAGCTGCTTTCCTCACTGAATTACCTGCCTTCCTGCAAGGTGACGCCTGCAGCCCAGAAGGAATGAGCGGTGTTAACAACCAGATGCAATTTTGCTCTAAAGTTTCTTCCCTCAGAAGAAATCCTTCTCCCTCTCCCTATCTCCTCATCTCTCCCCAGCAACATTCAAAATCAAATCACAAGTGTGTGCCCTTGGGCCCATCTGATCTTTAACAACCTGATTCCATCATCTCCTTCTCACCCGGAGGAGTTTAGGAAATGACTGTAACCCACGGTGGTGCGGGGTCGAGTTGACTTATAATCCAGGTGCACGGGGAGCGAAATGGCATGTTCATTCACAGTAAGATGTCGTTGGAGATGGCTTCTTGCACACGAATGAAGGAAAACGCCGGAGGCCCCTGGCATCCATTTTTGCGGGGGCTGTCTGGAGTCCTGAAGTTGCGGTGTTCTCCCCAACCTACTGCATATCCTTGGAGAAGCCTGTGTCCCCACAGGCCTTCCTGACAGCCTGGTGACATGACAAATGGGACACGCGCACATTTACTTCTAAAATTTTCACCTGATTCCTTGGGCAAGAGCAGTGTGGGTGAAGGTGAAGGGGGGTGCGTGTGCGTGTGCGTGTGCACAGCAATGGTCAGGGAGGAAAACTGTCCCAGCCCTAGTCGTGGAGGGCCCACCAGGAGTGGATGGTGCTCAGGAACTGCACTGTGTTCAAGAAGCTCCTTTTCCTTTTGTGGAGATGGAGTTACCCCCAAATACAGGTCTAGTCAAAGAGTAAGCTCTTTTCGAAGCTCCCCACAGCATAGCTGGGGACCTAGATGTGTGTTCCTGAATACTCTTGGAGAGAAAGAGAAAGCAATGAAATGTATGTGGTCCACCTCACCCCAAGGCCCATCGACACCTCAACGGTCCGGCTTGCCATGCACAGGGGACCATTCCCAGTATGTGGAGCACTCTGCAGGCTGACTCGAGAGACTGACATTCTAGCTGCCCCGGCCTGGCTGCCTTCACAGCTGCTGAGCTCAACTGCCTGCATTCAGGTAGAAGTGCCTTCAACTCCGCCACCTTCTAACTAGGGTCTAGAACCAGCCATTTTTTCCTCTCTGGGCCTCGAATTTTCCATCTTTAAAATGGGATGAGTAACAGCCTCCTGACAATGAAGATGAGAAAGTTAAAACAAAGCGATGCATGTGAAGAGTGTGGCAGGTGCACCCAGTCGGTGCTTCGTGAAGCTCTTTCCTTGTGTAGCACCTCTCTGGGCCTTGTTTCCTAGCTCTGACTCTTTAACCATAATAAGTAAACTCAATATTCACCCAGGAGTTACAGATGCCGATGAGGTTGGGAGGGACTCATTCTTTCCTAATATAAGATACGCTTTGTATGAATCATTTAAAAGCAATTAATTAAGAAACAATCCCAACAGGGAGAAACCTACCGCATAATTTCTGAAGGGATCTCTCAGAGTAGGTCTCCCGGTCGCAGCCCTTCCCGATGTAATTGGTTTGCAGCTCCGTGGTGATTTGGATGGAGGACACGGCCCCGTCGCACGTCTCCAGGTGGATGCTGGGGAAAAGCGGCACGCTCCCTGAGCCAGGCTGATACTCAATCCTCTTGGTCCAGTCTGAATCAACAAGGAAAAGATGAAAGTCAATCAGGGATTGGCCAGTTCTGCCATAACACTTGTTCTGAAAATGTGTATCTGTTCCAACATAATTGATATATTGGGGAACGTTTTGAGGATAAGGGGAATTTCACATTTGCTTATGCAAGATTTCCTTCCTGAGAAACACTAGGGGAAGAGAGAAAACAGCATCCAACGGAGCTGATCCAGGTAGGAAGATACAAAACACACATGTGTACACACCTCAAAATTTAGCCGCCACGCAGTCCGCTGTATGTTATGAGCCACATCCACCTGCCCCTGCAGTGACAGAGTGCCTTCCATTCAGAAAGCACCCCTGCCAGCCCCCCATCACAGTACTGCCCCAGCTGCAGCCCTCCCCCATCCTCTGCTATGGGCAAACACCCGGTCTCTTCAAGGTGAGGTGCCAGATTCACTGTAGGACTTCTCTATTTCTTAACCATTTAACCTGTGTAAAACCGTGCTAATTATTTTCCTTTCTCTCTTTCTTATGTATCACTGATGACACTTTTGAGTGTTAAGCCGCTCGCCCCATTTCCCCCATTTTGCCCAGTGGGGCGATTTTTAGGAACGCGTACATTCTGTCGCAAAACAAGAGAGCATGGCAGTTCAGGGTTACTTGGGGTCATGAGGTGGGGCGCGGGATTCTTTCTCAAGCATTCAGGACTGTGACCCATTTAAGTAGGGCCGATGGGTTCATCACTTCTTTTTTTTAGTGGAAAAATAAATTGGAGATGATAAAGCGTTGAAGAGGAACAAAACCACAATCAAAATGGCACCACACAAAATAGAGCAGTCAATGAAAATAAACACCAAGAGGGCGTGTACACATGGACTGACTGGAATAACCACAGCAGCAGTTGAGAAGCGGCGGAGAGTCAAGGCAACGCTCATCGTGACCGGTCACAGCGCTTGCTGACAGCAGCGAGCGCACCATGCTCTGTGAGGACGCACATCTGAGAGGTCTGTGCAGCCCTCAGTCAGACTGCTGGGTAGAATCAAGGGATGTGACGTATGGATACTAGCAGTTGATGAATCCCAGATGTTTGTCACATAGAACCTTGCTAGCAGGTTATCCTTTTGCTGAAGCAGAAATAAAAATCTATGAAATTGCTTGCTCTCGCCTATGAGAAACGGAGAAAGTCTGGCTTTTGTGGGTCAGTGTTCTTTGCAAGCGCCCAGTGGGCCACTGGCTGCCATCTTGAGCAATTCCAGTGCAGGGGCCAGATGCCTTTGTCCACTGAGCAGCCATGTGCTCAGGGTTTCCATGTGCAAGGCTCTGTTCGGAGCATCGAGGATACAGCAGTGAAGGAGGCGGGAAAGGTTCCCGCCTTGCAGAGCTCGCACGGGGGTGGGGGTGGCTTGGGGGGCAGCCTGTGCTGTCCTATCTGAGAGGGTGAGCCTCGAAAAGGAAAAGTGGTGACAGAGAGGGGCTGTTTAGATGGAGCGAGTTCCTGTCTGAGCTGAGGTCTGCATGTCAAGTATAAATGTGCGTGGGAAGCCTCAGTGAAGCGGGTTTGAAGCAGATGCTCAGCAATCTTGGCTTGACTCTGTCTGGTCAGGAAGTTCTCGGGCAGGTTAATGAAGGTCTCCAAGCCTCAGGCACCTCATCAATAAAAGAGGGACCTTACAATGTTGGGGTGAGGACTGAGGGCCTCCGTGTGTGCATGGCATGCGGTGGGACCTCAATCAGTGTTGTTCTAAGAGAGGAAGGAGATGTTCAGTCCTGGGGGACAGTGTTCCCTGCACAGCAACCCTGCCATGTTCCAGATAACCATGGAATCTGGGTTTAGGTCTGAACCCCCACGTCAGCCAGCCACCCCTTTGGGGTTTTCTCAGGGCAGGCCATGAGCAGAGACTGCACCCAGTAAGGTTGGTCACCAGGAACTTACCACTGGACGATATTTGGATGGGAGGGACTTCGTGTGAAAGAGAATGGACCTAATTGCATGCTTTTCCTCACAGCCCCGAGGAGCTGTGTCTGGACTAGCCCATCACCTTCCGGAGGATGAGATCATGGAGCTGCTCTAAATCATGTTCCAGAGGCCCCAAGTTCAATTAAAATGAACCGCTGGAGAACAGGAGGGCTTTTTGTCAGGTGCATCTGAAGGTCACAGAGCTGTAAGAAGCAGTCCACACACAGCCAGCCTTGTGTCTTAGGTCCATTGTTTCATGCCTCTGTGCATTTGATCATGATGTTTCCTCTACACGGAGCTCCCTTCTTATCCCCTTCTGTCTTGTTAACTGCACGCAACCTTTCCGAATTTCTCGTCTTGGTAGATATGCTCGTCTGTGCTCCATGGCATCCTCAGCATTAGACGCAGCACTAGACTCTAAGCTTCATGGTTACTCTGAATCCCCATCACACCCTGTGCCCAGTGGCTGGCATGGAGTTAGATGCTCACTCGATACTGGTAGAAAGTGTGAATGAATCCTGTGGGATTAATTTGTATGCTTGCCTCCCCTAGCAACTGGGAGCTCCTCAAAGGCAGGGATTGTGATGCTTATTTTTGATCCCTCTGTGCTGAGGTCAGAGCACAGGGAATATTTGCCAGGTGGATCTGGGGAGCCTCAGACCCCTGACCTGACTGCTGCCATGGCAGGCTTCCCTGAGCCCCAGACAGCACTTGTGGCCTATCTGCACTTCTCAGGTACTGCCCCTGCCTAATCCTACCCTCAGTCCTGCAGAACCACCCATCCTGACAGCAGCCCATAACATGTGGGTTCTTTTTGTTTTCAGCAAGGCAGGCAGTCCAGAATTGAGGATGGAGGAATCTACTTCCCGATAATAAGAAATGGCATCCAGGAGGAGGCCTCTTCCCCTTCCCCTTCTCACCCTTCTTTCCCTGGACCTTCCCTCTCTTAAAGATGCAGAGAGGAACACGGAGAAAGTGGTTTTGTGTAGGGGGCCATGGGGTGAGCCCCGTGGCACCAGTCCTTGACGTTCTGCTATTTCTGCTGGTGTAAGGTCCTCGCATATCACCTCCTTCTGGAAGCCTCTTCACTGGAGAAGCCCAAGACATCAGTGGGATTGATTCCCTTTATTCTGTGGGGCTGTGGGTACCTAGATATTTTGCTGGTTATCTTCGATAACATTCCACCTGAAATCCTTTTTGGAAGGAGTGCAAATAAAGAAGAAAATAAATAATGAAGGGAAGGCCAGTGGAGGCACAGGCCTGGTAGAGTTTTCGCTCCTCTCACCACCCTCTGGCTGGGGGGCAAAGGGCCTCTTCGGGAAGAAATCAGGTACAAAAGAGCCTAGGGAACATCACATCTGCAGTTGCTTTGGTGACCTCACCAGGCTTGCTTTTGAGGGTTCACAAGGAGCAGGCAAAATTGTAACCATATAGTAAAAGAAATCGATGAAGCTTTCTGAGTATAGTGTCCTTGACAGAGTAGGGAGTTCACACAAACAGCTTTCATTTTCCCAGAAGGAGTTTGAGATGGGGATCAAGAGAGCCAAAGGCAAGTCATCACATTCAGCTTTTGTCACGTGAAATGTCTATTCATCCTCATTTCCTGGAGGAAGGCTAGCAAGATGGGTAAAAGTTTGACCTCTAAATTCAGTGTGCCTGAATTCAAATCCCACCCCTACTACTTCCTGCATAACTTTGGGCAAATCATTTACCCTCTCTGAGCCTCAGTTTCCTCTTATGTAAACAATAAGTGTTGTCTACCCCCCAGGATTTGGGGGAGGGGATTAAATGCAGACTCATTTTAGCACCAAACACAAGGGTTATGTTCAATAGATGCATTACAGTTAACTTATCATTTATTCAATAGCACTTATTGCAGGAAACAAAGGATATACAACTATGAAGCACCTACAAGGTGCTAAGCACTTATACATCTATTCTTTTGTTTGATCCTCCCAGCAGCCCAGTGATTATTATCTTAATTGTGCAGATGACAAAGCCACGGTTGACAGTTGGTGTGACCTGCCCAAGGCCATGCAGCTCTTTTACCATAGCTCTGCCATGATTCTGAGGATTTGCCAGGATGGAGAACAAGTGTAATTTTTACAGATTCATTTTTGAATGTTCAACTTATACTGATATATATATATAAATACATAAATATAGAAAAGTCATAATCTCTGATGTTGGCAAAGGATCAAGGAGTGTTGTCAGTTTCATCACTGCTTGACCTTGAGGGCAGCTGGTGGGGGCACAGGGGTTGCTTTAACCCTGGAGACTGGACAGGACTGCACTTGAATCTCATCTCCTCTAAATGTGGGTCATGTGACCTCTGCAAAGCTGAGTGAGTCATCTCTGAGCCTCCACTGCCTCACCTGTAGATCTGAGTTAGCGATACCTCCTCATGGGCTTGTCATGAGCATTTAAGGTTAAGAGCCCAACCGGCAAACTTCCTGTTGAAGCCTCACAATAGGAATGTCCCGCTCCCTGGTTCACAAGCTTCCCAGACTTCTCCGAGCTGTCCTGCTTGGAAACAAAATCTTTGCAGTGTATGAAGTGTGGTTCACTTATTTTCTTAAGTGAAGAGAAAGGAAGCAGCTACCTTTTGTTTTGATAAACGATTACCTCGTAAGTATTCCTGGAAAAGTGAACAGTGAATGCCTTTAGGAATTAAACTCCTTCTCCATGGGTTAAGGATTTAGAAATGTGATGATTTTATTATAACTCCCGCTAAATTTGTTTTCTTATCAGTAGAATATTAGCCACTTGGAACTCTCCTATTAGATGCCTGGAGGTGGAAAAAAGCGAATCTGAGACTTCTGGAAAGCACAGGCTTTGGGGGTTCTTGTAATCCAAGACATTCAGAATTGTTCCACTTCTGTACGCAGAAGTGACACCGAAGCATGAAAAGGAAAGACACAGGTGTGTCAAAACACCCTTCATTCCTTCACTGTGCGTGCTCACGGGCCTCCAGCTCTTCCTGGTCTTGGCTGAAGAGGCATCAGGTGTTCTAGGAAATGTCTGGATTCATACAAGGTGAGTGGCTGGATGTGAGGATGCTGGAGAGTGGGAGGGGAGGAAGGGGCTCCCCCTGCACAGGATCGTGCAGGCAGCTGACATTCTAGCCAGTCTCTGCGGGCGTCAACCATCTGGCATCTTTTAAGACTTTCTCCAAGAGGTGGATGACTTTGATTTGGGCACCAAGGGATTTCCTTTCCTACTGGGAGAAGGTAGGGAGGTCCTTTTGGTCAGCAGTGAGCACCTTTATCTCCACGGCCATCCCAGTGCATCTGAACTGGGGGTGGGTTAGGAGGCAGAGAGGGGCTGGAGAGGTAAGCAGAGGTCAGATGACAGATGCCGGGTAAGAGGTTTGGGTTTCACCTTGCAGCTAGTGAGGAGTCATCAATGAGTGTTTAGCGAGGGCATGAAGTATCCAGATGCTGCTTTGAAAAGGTCATTTGGCAGCTGGATTGGGTCTGGTGTTCATTTTCAGAACGTTAGAACACTCCTGATCATCAATCCATGCAGAAGGCCCCCTCTGACAGGGTCACACAATGGGGAATCCACTTCAATTCAGTTCGATTCAATTTAATTAAATGCAAGAGTGTTAACTCTGCAGCTGGACAGACTCAGGTTTGAAGGCTGGCTCTGCCACTTCTTGGCTGTGTAGCTCTGAATAAACCTTTTAGAGCCTCAGTTTCTGCATCTGCTGAATGGGGATAGTTATTAACCACCCTAAAAGGAGGAACCCCGGCCTGGGCTCAGACCCACGTGTGAATCCCAGCTCTCCCACTTGGTGCCACATACCATGGGCCAGTCATCTCCTTCTCTGCCTGAGCAGGCAAACACAGGTGACACGCATGCAGACGCTGGTGATACTGGAACCTATTTCAGGGCCGTTGAGAGGGTCTCTATCAGATAATAAATGCAAAGCACTTAGCGCTGTGCCCCACATGTGATAGGCCCATACACAACTTAACAGGGATTAACTTATGTGGCTTTCTCTTCTCCAATTAAAAACAGTTACACACAGGCACAATTTAAAAAGAAACAAAGCCACAAACTCTCTGAACTCAATTACAAATACAAGGAATCCTCTCTCTTCCTTTATTGTTGACCCCTTTCCATTCACTATATTTTAGTCTCATAAAGTCAGAGCATTTTATTACCTTTTTAATTCTCTCTAAAAAGAGATATCTTAACTACCTACAAAGCAGAGCAAGGGAGGGGAAAAACACCCCCATGCCCATATCACCGTTAATCCTCAAGGCCTCAGGGACGTGCTCCGTTCCTGCCCTTCCCGTGGCTGGTGCTCGTCTGCCTCCAGGCCTCAACTCAAACGTGCCTTTGTAAAGGGGGCCTCCTGGGCCACACCTTGATGACCAGCACCCTGCTTCCACCCACCCCCTCCGGTCCTCCCCTCTGGAGAATCGCTTACTTACTTGATTACGGCCTATTTGTGCCCCGGAGCAAACTTGTACATCACTGTGCAGTGCCTGACCCATACGAGGCGCTCAGTAATGAGTGAGCGAGTGTATGGAAACCAGCACCCGCCCCAGTCCCATTCTGGCTGTCAGAGGCGAGGAAGGCGGTCATCTGGACCCAGGGAACCTTTGTTGCTGTCCCCGTGGGACGGCCCACCTAGCCCCCAGCCAGCCGCCAAATGACAGCCTGCCAGGCATTAAAATGGGAACGATTCAAGACGCGGCTGCTGTGTGTGTGCGTGTGTGTGTGCGCGTGCACACACCCCAGCCTGAATTTGAGTGTCTGCGGGCGAGCGTATATGATGATGAAATTGCCCTTACATGTGGTTCCAATTCTGGAAAACCTCATGTACCTTCAACCCTTTTAGGAGCTCCCTCAGCCCCGAGACATCTTAATAAATGCCAAATGAAACAACTAGAAAATCTGTCCTCAACTTTGGTTCTGCCCATGAAGCTCTCTCTGGTTCCGTGATGGCAGAGGGGCTTTCATTTTGTCTCAGATCCACACTGGGACTCCTTGGCCTGGGAACACCCTCGCGCCTTCCCCTGGCGTGATCTCGGAGTCATGCGCACTGGCAGACACTTGCAAGCCTTGTTCTGGGAGCACCTGGCAAACGGCAGACAGCTTCCTGCCCCCCAGCTGCCGGCTACAGCCAGAGGCTGCGATCATCCCCTCTTCATCCCCCGGTCATGGTCAGCCAGGAGAGCCGGTGCCATCAGGCAAGGACCATGGAAGGACGGCGTGCTGAGACTACGTTGGAAAGATGATCCAAACCATTTCAGATTGTGTGCAGGGTAAGGGCAAGGCCATGTTGCTAGAACAATGCTATTCGCTGTCGCCTACAGACCAGTTTGGTCCCTGAATTGCCTGTTCCGGGTCTGAGATGAGGTCAGTAGGGAAATGGACAATAAGCATTTAAAAACTTGTATAGCCATGTGACAGAGTGAGTTTATGTTTGTTGACTCTAATAAAAATAAACATTTTGGTTTATATTTTGAACATCTTTGCTATTTATTTCATTTTCCCAGAAATTTATTTCTATTATATTTTTACAAAATTATGGTACATGACTGATTGGGGAAAGACCCTGGTCCTGTACCACCGAGGATTTAAGAAGCATGGCCCTAGAGAATACCCTGTCATCATCACGGCCTAAACCTTACTTCCAAAGGCTTCAAACCTAGAAGGCAGTACTTCAGAGCATTGCAACATTTTACCCTCCACACGCAAAGGGCCAGTAAGGTCTCCTGCTTCTGAATTTTAGAGGGCTCCCAAGATTGATGTCTCTCCACTCTAGTTTAAGGCTATCATCACTTCTCACCTGGTCCAATCACTATGACTACTTCCTATCTCACCTCTCTTTGTCCTTCTAATCTACACTGGTCACCATTGCCCAATTGTAATATGTCCAGCTCCTCTTCCAGGGAGTCCTCCATGATCACGCCAGCCTAGACCATGTTCTCTCCTCCCCAGTTAGCGGGCTTTGCAATGTACATCATCTATGGGGGGGCTCACACTGTGTCCCCAAAAAATTATTGTCTGTAGACAGGTGCAGGGTTAGGGCTGGCCTCAGGAGAATCACTGGAAAAACATCTATAGACACTAATGCCTGGGCCCCACCTTAGGAGATTCCCAGTGGACGGTTTTGAGGGTGAGGGCCTGGAATCTGTCATTTTAACTAACCCCCCAAGTGATCAGGATGCACAGACAGACTTGGAAGCCACTAGCCCAAACAATATTGAGCAATGAACTTCCATCCCTTCTCCCACTGCATTCCTGGGTCCCAGCAGCCAGAGGGGGGCTAAGACAGGATTTCTGCCCCCTCTACAGGATGCCCAGAGGGAGACCTGTGTGCTGCCCGGAACCTGACCCAGCAGGGTAGGACTTCATACCAAGTGAATTCAGAACAAGCTGTGTTTTCTTTCTTTACCTTCTGCAGGGCAAAGCCCAGATTCTAGTCCCAGAAGAACCACAGATGGAGGACCCAGGGCTCAGCTTGGAGAGAGAACCACTTCCCATTGTGTGTATTAGATTATTGCTCCTGACCATGCCCTCCTCCCAGTGGAAGGGGTACATACCCCCGTCCCATTGATTTGGGGCTTAGCCATGTGACTGGCTTTGACCAATAGAATAAACTATTCATTTATTTCTTAATTGTTTTTTGTCTGCGACTCTCTATCCCCCTACCCTCATCAGAGGTTCCACAAGAGCAGGGTCTGTGTCTGTTTTATTAGTTTTAAAATCTCCAGTGCCTGGTGCAGTTTCTGGAACACTGTAGGTTCTCACTGAATATTTGGGAAATGAACTCCAAGGATGCTCCATGAAAGGCGCCTGCCCAGCTTCCAGGGCTCAGGGAATTCCCTTAGCCCTCCTGCTCTGGTCAGACTTGCTCCTTGTCTCATTCCTTTGGATCCTCCTGCTCGCTCCAGCCTCTCTGGACTGAGGATCTTGTTGCCACCTGCTGCCGGGCAGGTTTGGCTTCGCTCTGCGTGCTGCTTCTCCAGGGCCCTCGGGTCTACACACAGCCTTCGGGTTCTGCTTTGCTCCCATGCCTGGCTCGAGCCCCTGGATGCCGTGTCCCCCGTGCAGCTAGCCCCTGGCCATCCACGTGCTGTGAGGGGACCCCTTCTCTTCGGTGCAGCTCTGTGATGCCAGTATGGGTGCCTCAGTTCCTCAACAAGCCTCTGAGCTTGCTGGTGCCACGCATCACCTCTTCAAAGCCCGTGTGTTCCCAAGCTCCCTGGGGCTCTTGGGGGAGCTGTTCATGCTGCTATTGAGATGAACTGGTTGTGCTCTGAAACCGGGACTCCCACCCAAAGCTTGCCTGCTACTTTCTCCCCAACCCCTTCCTCTCCAAAGATCCTCCACTCCCATGCTTCTCAGCTCCCAAACGAAACACAGCACGCAGAATTGATGCTGGAAAGGTGCAGAAAACAGGCAATTGAAGAGCAGCTTTTCTGAAAGATAATTCTCCCATGGGGGAAATCATTAACTCCACCAACCAGGGTACTTTCTCTCGGATTGATAGAAATTCTTCTCTCCTATGTCTAATAAACATGGACATTTTTCTGGGCAATTTTCTTATCTTGGGACAAATGTACTATTGGTGCAAGACGGAGTAGCCATTCTTCAAGAATCTTTACCTTTATGGCTTTAAAAAGCATTTGCAAAGGAAAGAGTATGGTTTTTTCATGCGCACACTTTCCGTCTTTTTGAAAAGGTGTCCTATGTATACTTTTTATTCTCCAGTAGTATAGATCTCTTTAATCTAGAGATCAGTTGTCCGTGGTTGCAAAACTTTTTTATTTTTTAAATAAAAGGACCATGACTCTAGGTGATATTCCAGTCCTGCAGGACTTTTCATTTCACTGAACAGCATTCTAAAATTGGAACCAAATTATCATCTCTTCAGAAAATATGGTACAAGTCCGCAGAGTCGGTCAAACACACAGGAAGCCTGAGAGAGCATGTGGGTGAAGGTGGGGGGTGTGTTGCTCACTCTGCCGGTGGGCCGCATAAGCCATTACCAGTGATCAGACCAGCGCTTGGCAGAATGCATCTCAGGCCAAGCCCATATACCTTGGACCAGAGGATAGACTCCTGAAAGTGACTCAAAATGCAAAGACTTTTGCACAAAGATATTCAGAGGTGCACAGAAAAAGAAAAATGGAGCCAAGCTAAAATCAATCACAGGGCTCCATCTAACTGCAAGGACACAGACAAGCTCATCTGACCTTCTGTGAGGGAATAGCATGCAGCTGCAGAGGAGGTGGGGAGGTTCTATGATGTGTGACAATACTTAAGGCATCAAGGTACGTGGGAAAAGAACACAAAGTTGAAATGACTATGGAGGGAGAAATGTATACCATCACATTGATGATGCGGCATTAATTGGATCATGGGCAATTCTTATTGATTAGTATACTTTTCAAAAGTCATCGTTGGATGAGCATAAAACACTTCGTAATTTAAAAATGCTCATAGGAAGTTGTGGTGGCCCCATTCCTGCTTGTTAACTCACACTCTGGAGCAGAACACAGAACTTCTGTGTGCAGTTGGCTGCTCTCATCCAGAGAGGCAGGGTCTCGGGCTGGAGACAGACACTGGCATTGGGAGATGCAGAGGGGCTTCTGGCCTCCAGCAAATGCCTGGTTGCTGAGACACAGCTAACCAGACAACCTACTTGTCCTAAACCGTGACTGAAAATAAGGTCACATTTTACTCTAAATATTGACCTCCACCCACCAGGTTATCAGAAATGAGTCTTCCTCAGAGCGTACTAGTTTCTAGAGGTCCCACACAGGTTCCTCATACTGGCCCATGGTCCGATCGGGCACCTACAGACCCCCCAGGCCTCCCTGAACTTCCCATTCTGCTCACACGCACTTGCCCATGCCTGCGTCTCCCATGGTAAGGCCTTGCCCTGCTTCACCTGACCAGCAGACACCAGCCTCCCAGCTCAGGGCACCAACTACACATGCTTGAAGGTACCTAGGCCACAGGGGCCGAGGCTGGCTGGAACCCCGAGAGAGGTGAGAAGAAAGGAGCCTCAGCGGGGAGACCAGGTGAATTCTGGTTGTTATGCTCACAGCCTTATAGAATCTCTCTGGAAAGTTCTGTCTACTTCATTCACTATCTGCACTGGAAATCTCACTTTTGTCATGAAAACAAACAAGAAAATAAACAATAGTTCATCTATCTCTGCTCAATTCTCTCCAAAACCTTTTGTGCAACCAAAATTCTTATCTCCTGTCAGCCATAACGCAAGAGATGCTGAGCGGAACAGGGGATATAAACAGGTCCCTGCAAGGTGCAGCTTTTAAGCACCAAGCTCTCCTGGGGATACTCCCCCCTGCTCCTTCCCATATTGCCTCCTTCCCCACACCCCAGCACACCTGGAAAATTGTATTGACCCCTCAGATCTCAGCCTCATGACACCTCCCCTGGAAAGCCTTCCTGAAGCCTTGGGCGCCCCTGCTCTCTGCTTTCATAGCCCCTGGGTCCCCTGGCCACTGCTCTGACTTCCCTGTATTGGAATGATCTATTCACAATCTGTTCACCTGCTTGCCCCCACCCCACTACTCCAGCTTATGGTCCCCAGAGACTCAGCACCCACCTCGCACAGAGTTGGGCCTGAGCAAAGTTCCCTGAGTTAAATGGAAACTTGGACAGCCTCTCTGGTGTGCCAGGACCATGGCTGGCCCTCTGCATGGTTAGAGAGGGTCAAAGCTCCAAGCCCCTGTAATGGCATTTGAAGGGATATGATATGCACGTTGTCGCTCTATCTACCAAGCCCCATGTGAAGTGGGTGTGGGGAGAAGGGGAAACGATTCTGCCCACTTCAGAGGTGGGGACAAGTGTGGCAAGGAGAGGTGCGGCAGCCTGCCGTGGCTCACATTTATCACTAGCACCCCAGTGTCTGGATGGCATGCACATGATGATATTGGTGTCTAGGCTGGCTAGGGCTGTCCTCCCACTCAGTGATGCAGACAGCGGGAAGAAAACCACCACTTAATGGCCTCTGTGCTGGATGCTGGGCTTCTCACATGTGTTAGCAGTCAGCATGGCACCCACCTGAGGAAGACAGTCAGAGCGGGGCCACTTTACTGATGACGTAACTGAGGCCAAGATGTCAAAAGACCTACCCAAGGTCACACAGTCAGAAAATGGCACCCAAAGGCTGGCCTGACTCCAAAACCCACTTTAGTAGCTTCTATTCCTTCTCTCCCTGCATCCCCCCTTGCTGGTACCGTCGAGCCATTCCTGCGTGCCCGGAGCAATTCTACCTTGTGATGACCCTCTGAGATAGGTACAAGAACCCCACTTTGCAGCTGCCACATCTGAAGGTTCACAGAGGTTAAATGGCTTGCCTAACGTCCCTGAGCCAAGACGGGGTAGATAACGTGCATTTGAACTCTGCTCTTTCTGTCTTCGGAGCCACCCCTCTGAAGCCTGGCCCTCTGTGGACTCCCTGCAGGGAGAAATTCTAGTAGGCTGCAAATATTTAAAAGAACTATCAGTGGAAGAGGCTGATTGTGTGTGGCTCTGGGGCAGACCCGGGTCTACAGAGAGAAGGGACAGAGCATGGGTTCTGAGTCAGAAAACCCAATACCACGCATGGCTCCCCCTCTCAGCATCTGTGTGTCCTTGGGCAAGCCCCATACCCTTTGGGGTCTTTAAGGGGTCATCTAAGAAGGCCAAGAGATGGCCTTGCTATTCTGAATGCAGGCAGGTCCCTGAGGTGGGCTTGTGTGGCAAGAGTGCTACCTCCTGGCCACCACCCCTCCCCCAACTCTACAAGTCACAGTCCTCTCTCAAGGCTGCCCTGAGGTCCAATCACACATTTTCCTTACAACATCAAGGAAGGATTCTAACTATATAATTTTTCTTGATATAGCTTGCAATGATCTCAAAAGGTGGCCAGTGTTCTCCTTTGCTTTGAGACACATTATAGGTGAAGGGGCAGGAGCTCTGCATCTGCAGACAGAGAGGACTGGGCGGCATGCAGGTCCTGGATGTAACTAGCTGTGTGGCGAGCATCTTAACTTCAGTGTTCTCATCTGCCAAATGGGAAAATAGCAGCTTTCAGTGGATGGTGAGGAGTAAAGGAGCAAGTACATGCATCACCATTAGACAGGGTTTGGCAAAGAGTAAATGCTTACATATGGGTGACCGTTACTCTGACTGAGCTCTGTTTGGGATGAGCGCAGTCCTCCTGCACCCCCTCTCCCTTAGGGCTGAGATGATCAGCCCCAGAAACCTCCGAGGCCCATTTCCACTCATGCTCACACGGAGGCCCAGGGGAGCCAGGTGGAAACAGGCTCGAGCAGGCGTGCTATTTTCTAGCCGGTCTTTAAGCACATTAAGACGCCACCGAGTAGGTAAATCAGCATCCTGTACAGAAACCATTTGTTGCACCTTAATGATTGGCTGTGTCAGTGATGTCAAAACAGGCCGTTATTCATGGCGGCGTGCCCCTGGAGGCCCTCTGCCAGGAGCTCGGATGCTCACCTGGCAGATCTGAGCAGACCCAGGAGCAGCTGCCCTGGGGTCACATTGCTGGAGTTAGTGGAATTTGGCTTCAGTGACGGCTTTTCCAATTATCTGGGGAGAAAGTGCTCTATTGTGACTTAAAAAAAATCAGAATAAAGGGAACTAAGAAGAGCTGCTGTTCATTGGGCCCCCTGTGTAGGTGGTTATGAGCACGGCATTCCACAGGCAGCCTTGCATCTGCTCCTCAGAAGGCATTATTCCATTTCTAAGTGAAGAAGCTGAACTAGGTAGGAGTGACTTTCCCAAGGATGGAGCACAGCTTAGAGCCCAGGAGGGACTGAGGCCTGTGTGCCCAGCCCCCCAGACTGTGCTTTTCCCACACACCGCACCCCACTGTCTCCTTTGGTCCAATCTAAAGCTCTAAAATCAAGAGCACGAAGCTCAAGCCACATAGTCTTACCCAATTCTATGAATTTCAGTGTGTGTGTGTGTGTGTGTGTGCGTGTGCGTGTGCAGACACGCATGCACGTGCATGCACGCACGTGTGTATTCATTTATATGATGGTACCTACTTTACCAGTTTTAATCATAACATTGTTTGCATGGTAATCTAAATTTTGTAAAGCACTTCCAAACATAGGACCTCTTTTGGCTTCCTTACAATCCTACAAAATGGTTAAGCCAAGGGTTATGCTTCTCAATCAACAGTTGAGGAAACCTAGGCTCAGCCAGCGAAGCGGCTTCAGCAAAGGCTATGGCCAATCACGATGGGGCTAAGGGTTGACCTGAGCCCTTCTCACTCCCACCCACTCTGTCTTCACTGGTTTATACTTTACTCCTTCACCCCTGGGGCCCCAGCACCTTCCCCAGTGATGGGGAGGGATCAGAGGATGAATATCAAAGGAATGGAGGGGGAGGGGATGATTGTGGAGAAGGGGGACACAGGGAGAGGAGAGAATATGGCAAAGGGAAAAGTCAAGAGGACAGGAGGAGCCTGAAGGTGGAGAACACCTGGAGGATGAAGGA
>NC_058403.1:119225893-119248930 GCF_002201575.2 Neomonachus schauinslandi
TTCTTATCAAGTTTTCATTTCTTTCCTTGAACTTAAATACATCTAAAATGCTCAACTTCAGATACAAAAACTCCCTTCAGAGATTACCTCTAGGATCAACAACAGATGTCTAAGCTTATAACATTTCCATGTATATTAACCATAGTTTATCATGATCACTTTCTGGGAATTTTCTAGTTTTTTCTTCCTTAATTCAACTACAGTAGTGAGTCTTATTGTTGATTAAATGCATTCAGATGGATTTTTATAAATTTGAACTTTTTTTACTAAAAATATTTTTACTGGATTTTATTAAGAGTCTTTGCTTCCTGGGGTGCCTGGGTGGCTCAGCCGTTAAGCATCAGCCTTTGGCTCAGGTCGTGATCCCAGGGTTCTGGAATTGAGCCCCACATCAGGCTCCCTGCTCAGTGGGAAGCCTGCTTCTCCTCTCACACTCCCCCTGCTTGTGTTCCTGCTCTTGCTGTCTCTCTGTCAAATAAATAAATAAAATCTTTAAAAAAAAAAAAAAGCCTCACCCCCTTAAAAAAAAAAAAAGAGTCTTTGCTTCCTGAACCAATTAGTTCCACACATTTATAGCACCAGGTACCTTCATAGAACTTAGCACAGCTTGTATTTATATAATTACTTAGTAATTATTAAATTGATGCATGCATATCCCAGTAGACCAAGGGCTACATGACAAGTGAGACTTCTGTTTTTAACGCCCACTATTGCATATCTAGCATGCAGGGCTGTGCTTAGATTCTAGTAGTCATTTGATAAACATCTGTTGAATCAGTGAATGAATCCCTTGTAGGGTTTTTTTTTTTAAGATTTTTAATTCATTTATTAGAGAGAGAGAGAGAGCATGAGCAGGGGGAGGGGCAGAGGGAGAGGGAGAAGCAGACTCCCCCCATCCCAAGACTCTGGGATCATGACCTGAGCAGAAGGCAGATGCTTAGCCCACTGAGCCACCCAGGTGCCCCTACCTTGTATTCTTGTTCTTCCAAACTAATATTTACATAGTTAATATATATTGTCCCTAGACATTTTGACACACTCTTCCCCCATATTTGGTACTCAGTCTTTCAGTCACTATCACCTTTTTCTGAAACATTGTTTTGATCTAGTTATTATGATGCAAATTAAAGTCATCTAAATTTCCCACCTTGCAATGCACCAGAAAAACGTTTTCCAGACAAGGTTTTTTTTTTTTTTTTTTAAAGATTTTATTTATTTATTTGACAGAGAGACACAGCGAGAGAGGGAACACAAGCAGGGGGAGTGGGAGAGGGAGAAGCAGGCTTCCCGCCGAGCAGGGAGCCCGATGTGGGGCTTGATCCCAGGACCCTGGGATCATGACCTGAGCCGAAGGCAGATGCTTAACGACTGAGCCACCCAGGCGCCCCTCCAGACAAGGTTTTATGAATCTCATAGAGATGATATAAATACATGACTTTGCCGTACATTTTAAGTGAAATTTTAGATACTGACTTCTTAATTACATACTCTCAAAACGTTCTGCATTTCTATGGAAAAATTTCCAGCAATAAACAGAAGAGATGTTTTTGGCTGCTTCTGTAATATGTAATTAAGAGTTAATAAATTAGATGTGCTGTTATGTTAAATATATTATCACTAAAAAGGACTACACATTTCATGTAGAATTTAAATGCATGTTTCATAATGGGATTAAAAAATCAGACATTCCACTTTTTTCATAATGCTAATGTAAACATGAAAGAATTATTTGTATTTAAAATTTTTTAATTATATTTTGGTTCTCCTGATTTTAAGATTATGTGAATAAAATGGACTTAGATAAAAATTAGAATTTTAGTTTGTGGAAAATATAGTCTGTGGTCTATAATAAAACTTTAAATTTAATATCTAAAGGTTTTATAAAATTTGAAAATATTTGATCTTCTAGTTTGGCAAGCGATTTGGGAGCACTTTACTTCCATGTTGGTTAAAAATCACCAGAATGGGGAAAGATTCTTCAGTTATGTCCCACAAAGTCTTCTGAAAGAAAGTCTTTGAACTTTTAAGTATATTCTAGTTTCAGAGAAGTGCTAAACTCAATTAGCTCAAGGAGTTCTCTTCCTTTTGACCTTGGGGAATCTGTATTCCTTGTAAAGAGTGACAAATTGGGTCCTTTCACTGATTTTTATCTTGAAAAAAAATGGCAAAATAGAATGTTGGTTTTTAAATATGAAGGAATGACTACCCTATTTTTCTTGATGAAAGTTATGTCTGTGATCGTCACTATTGTTTGACAGATCATTAATTTTGAAAAACTGTTTGACTGCCTTTGAAAAATATGGAATCCCAAATGGGCCATTAAAGTGGTCCTAAGAAGATAAACCATTTGGTATTAAGAACTTCTGAGATGGGCCACGTTGGAGATAACATGTGGTGCATATTACATGTCAACTTCAATTGAATGTTGGTGGGTAGCTTCCTGGTTCACAACACTGAGGGTTTTGAAGCTGTGTCAGATTATCTTTATCTGTGATTGGTAAGGATAAGGGTGAGGGCCTTCTAAATTACACAAAAATAGGCAGAAAGAGAAGTATTCAGAAATTGCTGAAGGAAATTTCAGGTTCCTGTTCCCTTTGAGGATATCTAATTTGTAGAAGCAATAATCAGACTCCTACCTAACCAGCATCTTGAGTAGGGGGCCCCAGAATCTCCTCTGGGTATTCTTAAAGACACTGAAGTTTGAGAATTCACTCCTCTACTTAAACATGGCCATATATTTGCTTAGAGTCGATCTGTAACTTGATTCCACACTGCAGTCATCTAGAGAGCTTTAAAAACCTCTTGATACCTGGGTTCCATTCCAGATATATAAATCATCATATTTGGGCCTGAGGCTCAAGCATTGGTATTTTTTAAAAACTCTCTAAGGTGCAGCCAGGATTGAGAATCTTGGAAATTTCATGTAATGGCAAAACCAGGTGGTACCTGAGCACATCTACTTCTCTTCTCTCCCAAGTTCCCACTGGAATGTAGAAAATTATTTTAAAAAATGATGAGGTAGTATACCAGATCTGGAAAAGAAGTGACATCAGAGGTCCAAGCATTGTAGATATTTTATGAGACAAAACAGATGTAATTAATTAGTGATGAAATCTAAGCAGTGAAAACCACAGTGCAAGATACAAGAGAGCTACAAGCTCAGATTCATTCAATACAATGATAAAAGAATTACATTCTTAACAAACGGGATGGCTAGGTCCTTCTCAGTTCCTGTTTATTAGATAAAGGGGCTCTGAACAGAGACTTGAAGGAAGACCAGAGTTATAACTATTATCACATCTGTACTAAACCTACAAGAGAGGAGAATGGAGGGGATTGGGCAGGATAGAGAAAGGCACTTTTGCTCACAAGTGAAATTGACTGGAACTTGCCACCCCTCAGTGTGAAGCCCTCCTTACTATGCCAAATATAGGGCACCCTGCTGCTTCCTCATATGGGAAAGTTGCCTCTCCAAACCTCTTGACATACACAAAAAATGAAGGCATCCCTCTTATAAATAGAGAGTCAATGGGAGAAATGGGCCCACACAATTTCCAGAATTGCATTTAAGAAAACTGCAGGCAGGGGGCGGAGCAAGATGGAGGAGGAGTAGGAGACCTGGATTTCGTCTCCTCTCAGGAATTCAGCTGGATAGGGATCAAACCATTCTGAACACCTACAAACTCAACAGGAGATCGAAGAAAAGAATAGCAACAACTCTCTGAACAGAAAAGCGACCACTTTCTGGAAGGTAGGACGTGCAGAGAAGTGAATCGGAGGCGATATTCGGGAGGATAGACGGCGGGGGAGGGGCCTCCGTCGGCCGCATCTGGCAAGTGATAGAACCACGGAGCACAAAATCGGAAATTTTAAAAGTCTGCTCTACTGAGGGACGTCACTCTGGTGGCTAAGCGGGGGGTGGAACCCTCCAGGACAGTGTGGTCCCAGGACCCTCGGGGTCACAGAAAGACCGGGGGTGCCTGAGTGCTTCAGAGTTCCCAGGTATCAGAGCAGGGAAGCCGGCTGCAGAGGCGGAGCCCAGGCGCGGGCTCTCAGCTCGGGGTTGCCATAAACCGTGATCCGCGGCACAGTCGGGCCACTGCTCCTCCAGCAGGGACCCAACAAGCGGCAGATCCGGGGAGACTCACCTTCCTCCCCCGGGAGGAGCCGCGTGGGAGCGCACCGCAGGGATCTGCTGGGTTTGGAGACTCCACCCGGGGTCGGGTGGCAGAGATAGAAACGCGCGGTCACAGGCCGGGTGAGCACGGAGTGCGGCTGGAGACTGGGGAGACGGGAGTGACTGATGGCTATTCTCTGGGGGCTCACTGAGGAGCAGGGCCCTGAGTTCTCAGCTCCTCCGGGGCGGAGATTGGGAGGCCACCATTTTCACTCTCCACCTCCAAAGCTGTACGGAAAGCTCGCAGGGAACAAAAGCTCGGGAGAGCAAACCCGAGCAGATTACTTAGCCGGGAGGGGGCAAGGGCGGGGCAATTGTGCCTCGGCAAAGACATTTGGAAACCATGGCAACAGGCCCCTCCCCCAGAAGATCAGCAAGAACAGCCAGCCAAGACCAAGTTTACCGATCAATGAGAACGGCAGAACTCCAGCGCTAGGGGAATATTGCACATAGAATTCACAGCTTTTTTACCATGATTCTTTAGTCTTTCAAAGTTAATTTTTTTTTTAACTTTTTTCTTTCTTTTTTTTTTTTTTGAATTTTTCTTTTTCCCTTTTTCAACCAACATCTTATCAATCCCTTTTTTTAAAAAAACATTTTTATTTTTCATTTTTAGAGTCATAATCTATCCCTTCATAGTAGTTACCCATATTTTTGGCATATATATATAAGTTGTTCTCTCTTTAAAATTTTGAGATAGTTTCTTCTAACAGATTAAAATATACCCTAAATCTCTAGTATATGGTTTTTTCTACTCCCCTGCCTGATCACATTCTCTCCCTTTTTTTTTCTTTTTTCTTTTTTTAAATCCTCTTCTTTCTTTTTTCAAACAACTTCTTATCAATTCCTTTTATAAAATTTTTTATAATTTCCATCTTTACAGTCATATTCCATCCCTTCATCATATCAACCCTTATTTTTGTACATATATAAGTTTTTCTTTCTTTAAAATTTTGGGAGGCACTTTCTCCTAAAAGGCCAAAATACACCCCAAATCTAGTGTGTGGCACTGATCTATATACCAGCCTGATCATATTTGATCACATTCTGTTTTTTTTTGTTGTTGTTGTTTTGTTTGTTTTTGTTTGTTTTTATCTTTATCTTTTTCTTTTTCTTTTCTGTTTTCTCTCTTTCCATTTCTTGTTCCACTGCTTCAGGTCTTTTCTGATTTGGTTAGAGTATATTTTCTGGGGACGTTGTTACTCTGCTAGCATTTTGTCCTCTCATTAATCTATTCTCCTCTGCACAAAATGATAAGATGGAAAAAATCACCTCAACAAAAAGAACAAGAGGTAGTACCAACTGCCAGGGACCTACTCAATATGGACATTACTACAATGTCAGATCTAGGGTTCAGAATCATCACTTTAAAGATACTAGCTGGGCTTGAAAAAAATATGGAAGTTATTAGAGAAACCCTTTCTGGAGAAGTAAAAGAACTAAGATCTAACCAAGTAGAAATCAAAAAGGCTATTAATGAGGTGCAATCAAAAATGGGGGCACTAACTGCTAGGATAAATGAGGCAGAAGAGAGAATCAGTAATATAGAAGACCAAATGATGGAAAATAAAGAAGCTGAGAAAAAGAGAGATAAACAACTACTGGATCACGAGGGCAGAATTCGAGAGATAAGCGATACCATAAGATGAAACAACATAAGAATAATTGGGATCCCAGAAGAAGAAGAAAGAGAGAGAGGGGCAGAAGGTATAATGGAGCAAATTATAGCAGAGAACTTCCCTAATTTGGGGAAGGAAACAGGCATCAAAATCCAGGAAGCACAGAGAACCCCTCTCAAAATCAATAAAAATAGGTCAACACCCTGACATCTACAGTAAAACTGTCTCAGAGACAAAGAGAAAATCCTGAAAGCAGCTCGGGAGAAGAGATATGTAACCTACAATGGCAGAAACATTAGATTGGCAACAGACCTATCCACAGAGACCTGGCAGGCCAGAAAGGACTGGCAGGATATATTCAGAGCACTAAATGAGAAAAATATGCAGCCAAGAATACTATATCCAGCTAGGCTGTCATGGAAAATAGAAGGAGAGATAAAAAGCTTCCAGGACAAACAAAAACTAAAGGAATTTGCAAACACGAAACCAGCCCTACAAGAAATCTTGAAAGGGGTCCTCTAAGCAAAGAGAGAGCCTTAAAGCAACATAGACCAGAAAGGAACACAGACAATATACAATAACAGTCACCTTACAGGCAATACAATGGCACTAAATTCCTATCTTTCAATAGTTACCCTGAATGTAAATGGGCTAAACGCCCCAATCAAAAGACACAGGCTATCAGATTGGATAAAAACACAAGACCCAGGGGCGCCTGGGTGGCTCAGTCATTAAGCATCTGCCTTCGGCTCAGGTCATGATCCAGAGTCCTGGGATCGAGTCCCACATCGGGCTCCCTGCTCAGCGGAAAGCCTGCTTCTCCCTCTCCCACTCCCCCTGCTTGTGTTCCCTCTCTTGCTGTGTCCCTCTCTGTCAAATAAATAAATATTTAAAAAAAAAAAGACCCATCGATAAGCTGTCTGTAAGAGACTCATTTTAGACCCAAAGACACCCCCAGATTGAAAGTGAGGGGGTGGAAAACCATTTACCATGCTAATGGACACCAAAAGAAAGCTGGGGTGGCAATCCTTATATCAGACAAATTAGATTTTAAACCAAAGACTGTAATAAGAGATGAGGAATTAGATATCCTATTTAAAGGGTCTATCCAACAAGAAGATCTAACAACTGTAAATATCTATGCCCCTAACATGGGAGCAGCCAATTATATAAGGCAATTAATAACAAAAGCAAAGAAACACATTGACAACAATACAATAATAGTGGGGGACTTGAACACCCCCCTCACTGAAATGGACAGATCATCTAAGCAAAAGCTCAACAAGGAAATAAAGACTTCAAATGACACACTGGACCAAATGGACTTCACAGACATATTCAGAACATTCCATCCCAAAGCAACAGAATACATATTCTTCTCTAGTGCCCATGGAACATTCTCCAGAATCGATCACATCCTAGGTCATAAATCAGGTCTCAACCGGTACCAAAAGATTGGGATCATTCCCTGCCTATTTTCAGACCACAATGCTTTGAAACTAGAACTCAATCACAAGAGGAAAGTCAGAAAGAACGCAAATACATGGAGGCTAAAGAGCATCCTACTAAAGAATGAATGGGTCAACCAGGAAATTAAAGAAGAATTTAAAAAAATTCATGGAAACCAATGAAAATGAAAACACAACTGTTCAAAATCTTTGGGATGCAGCAAAGGCAGTCCTAAGAGGAAAGCATATAGGAACACAAGCCTTTATCAAGAAAAAAAGGCACAAATACACAACCTAACCCTACACCTAAAGGAGTTGGAAAAAGAACAGCAAATAAAGCCTAAACCAAGCAGGAGAAGAGAAATAATAATCAGAGCAGAAATCAATGAAATAGAAACCAAAAGAACAGTAGAACAGATCAACAAAACTAGGAGCTGGTTCTCTGAAAGAATTAACAAGATTGATAAACCCCTGGCCAGACTTATCAAAAAGAAAAGAGAAATGACCCAAATCAACAAAATCATGAAAGCAGAAAGATCACAACCAACACCAAAGAAATACAAACAATTATAAGAACGTATTACGAGCAACTCTATGCCAGCAAATGAAATAACCTGGAAGAAATGGATGCATTCCTTTAGATGTATCAACTACCAAAACTGAACTAGAAAGAAATAGAAAACCTGAACACACCCATAACCACTAAGGAAACTGAAGCAGTCATCAAAAATCTCCCAACAAACAAAAGCCCAGGGCCAGATGGCTTCCCAGGGGAATTCTACCAAACATTTCAAGAAGAATTAATACCTATTCTTCTGAAACTGTTCCAAAAAATAGAAATGAAAGGAAAACTTCCAAACTCGTTTTATGAGGCCACCATTACCTTGATCCCCAACCAAAGACCCCATCAAAAAGAATTACAGACCAGTATCTTTGATGAACATGGATGCAAAAATTTTCACCAAAATACTAGCCAATAGGATCCAACAGTACATTAAAAGGATTATTCACCACGACCAAGTGGGATTTATCCCTGGGCTGCAAGGTTGGTTCAACATCCACAAATCAATCAATGTGATACAATACATTAACAAAAGAAAGAACAAGAATCATATGATCCTCTCAATAGATGCAGAAAAAGCATTTGACAAAGTACAGCATCCTTTCTTGATCAAAACTCTTCAGAGTATAGGCATAGAGGGTACATACCTCAATATCATAAAAGCCATCTATGAAAAACCTACAGCGAATATCATTCTCAATGGGCAAAAACTGAGAGCTTTCCCCCTAAGGTCAGGAACGCAGCAGGGATGTCCACTATCACCACTGCTATTCAACATAGTATTGGAAGTCCTAGCCACAGCAATCAGACAACAAAAAGAAATCAAAGGCATCCAAATCGGCAAAGAAGAAGTCAAACTCTCACTCTTTGCAGATGATATGATACTTTATGTGGAAAACCCCAAAGACTCCACCCCAAAACTGCTAGAACTCATACAGGAATTCAGTCAAGTGGCAGGATATAAAATCAATGCACAGAAGTCAGTGGCATTCCTATACACCAACAACAAGACAGAAGAAAGAGAAATTAAGGAGTCGATCCCATTTACAATTGCACCCAAAACCATAAGATACCTAGGAATAAATCTAACCAAAGAGACAAAGGATCTGTACTCAGAAAACTATAAAATACTCATGAAAGAAATTGAGGAAGACACAAAGAAATGGAAAAATGTTCCATGCTCATGGATTGGAAGAACAAATATTGCGAAGATGTCAATGCTACCTAGAGCAATCTACACATTCAATGCAATCCCCATCAAAATACCATCCACTTTTTTCAAAAAATGGAACAAATAATCCCAAAATTTGTATGGAACCAGAAAAGACCCCGCATAGCCAGAGGAATGTTGAAAAAGAAAAGCAAAGCTGGTGGCATCACAATTCTGGATTTTCAGCTCTATTACAAAGCTGTCATCATCAAGACAGTATGGTACTGGCACAAAAACAGACACATAGATCAGTGGAACACAATAGAGAGCCCAGAAATGGACCGTCAACTCTATGGTCAACTCATCTTTGACAAAGCAGGAAAGAATGTCCAATGGAACAAAGACAGTCTCTTCAACAAATGGTGTTGGGAAAATTGGACAGCCACATGCAGAAGAATGAAACTGGACCATTTCCTTACATCACACACAAGAATAGACTCAGAATGGTTGAAAGACCTAAATGGGAGACAGGAGTCCATCAAAATCCTAAAGGAGAACACAGGCAGCAACCTCTTCGACCTCAGGCGCAGCAACTTCCTCCTAGAAACATCACCAAAGGCAAGGGAAGCAAGGGCAAAAATGAACTATTGGGACTTCATCAAGATAAAAAGCTTTTGCACAGCAAAAGAAACAGTCCATAAAACCAAAAGACAACCATCAGAATGGGAGAAGGTATTTGCAAATGACATATCAGATAAAAGGCTAGTATCCAAAATCTATAAAGAACTTATCAAACTCAACACCCAAAGAACAAATGATCCAGTCAAGAAATGGGCAGAAGACATGAACAGACATTTTTCCAAAGAAGACTTCCAAATGGCCAACAGACACATGAAAAAGTGCTCAACATTGCCCAGCATCAGGGAAATCCAAATCAAAACCTCAATGAGATACCATCTCACACCAGTCAGAATGGCTAAAATTAACAAGTCAGGAAACACAGATGTTGGCAGGGATGCGGAGAAAGGGGAACCCTCCTACACTGTTGGTGGGAATGCCAGCTGGGTGAAGCCACTCTGGAAAACAGTATGGAGGTTCCTCAAAAAGTTGAAAATAAAGCTACCATAAGACCCAGCAATTGCACTACTGGGTATTTACCCCAAAGATACAAATGTAGGGATCCGAAGGGGTACGTGCACCCTGATGTTTACAGCAGCAATGTCCACAATAGCCAAACTGTCGAAAGAGCCAAGATGTCCATTGACAGATGAATGGATAAAGAAGATGTGGTGTATATATACAATGGAATATTATGCAGCCATCAAAAGGAATAAGCTCTTGCCATTTGCAACGACGTGGATAGAACTGGAGGGTGTTATGCTGAGTGAAATAAGTCAATCAGAGAAAGAGATGTATCATATGACCTCACTGATATGAGGAATTCTTAATCTCAGGAAACAAACTGAGGGTTGCTGGTGTGGCAGGATATGGGAGGGATGGGGTGGCTGGGTGATAGACACTGGAGAGGGTATGTGCTATGGTGAGCGCTGTGAATTGTGCAAGACTGTTGAATCACAGATCTGTACCTCTGAAACAAATAATGCAATATATGTTAAGGGGAAAAAAAAAAGGAGAAGTTAGCAGGAGGGGAAGAATGAAGAGGGGGAAATCAGAGGGGGAGACGAACCGTGAGAGATGATGGACTCTGAAAAACAAACTGAGGGTTCTAGGGAGGAGGGGAGTAGGAGGATGGGTTAGCCTGGTGATGGGTATTAAAGAGGGTATGTTCTGCATGGAGCACTGGGTGTTATGCAGAAACAATGAATCATGGAACACTACATGAAAAACTAATGATGTAATGTATGGTGATTAACATAACAATAAAAATTTAAGAGAAATAAAGATGTGATACACACAGACAGAATGGACCACTCAGCCATAAAAAAGAATGAACTCTTGCCATTTAAGAGAACATGTACAGACCTCGATGGAATGATACTAAGTGAAATAAGTCAGATAAAGGCAAATACTGTATGATTTCACATATATGTAGAATCTAAAAAACAAATGAACAAAAAACAAAACTCACGGATACAGAGAACAGCAAGGTGGTTACTGATGAAAAGGGGAGTTGTGGGGTGGGCAAAATGGGTTAAGGAGGTCTAGAGGTACAAACTTCCAATATTAAAATAAATAAGTCATGGAGATGTAATGTACCTCACAGTGATCAAAGTCAATAATAGTGTGTATTTCAAAGTTGCCACGAGAGTAAATCCTAAAATTTCTCATCACAAAAACAATTACAATTTTGTATAGTGATAGATGGTAAAGACAAATACTGAATCATTGTGTTGTACACCTGAAACTTACATAAGGTTGTAGGCCAATTATACCTCAATAAAAACAAACTTCAGTCTAAATAAAATCAAGCTTTAATTTAATGCCCCCCCAAAAGACTCAAACTTTTTAAAATTTTTCATAATCTTTTTTTCTACTCTTAAAGGAATCTTTTAGATACATCTCACAATATAACGAGTTTTACTTATTTAAGTTTTGTTAAAATCAGAATTGATGTTTTTATTTAAAAATAAATGCAGAGCTTTCAGTTTTGATCTGACATGAAAAGTACTTGACAGTAGTCCCTATTGTCCCTACAATAAGAAAAAGCTAGATCAACTGAAAACTAAAAACTTGTCTTTGACCCACTAGAGAACTGACGTTGCAGAATAAATCACCACCCTGATATATGGAGAGACAAGTGAACAGAGAAAACTGCAGCTGAGATCATCTTATTTGGAGAAGCTGCTGGAGTCTAAACTAGTAGGGACTCTTAAATGATAACCTTGATAAATTTCTAGAGACTGAGTATGGTCTAACTTGAGAATAAGAAACTTCTGGGGGCCACAGTCTTAGGGGGGAGTCTCCACACTTTCTTCAGCTTCACCTACAGAAGTTCTATGAGGTTATCACAGCAAAGATTTGAGAAAGGGCCTCCTGGCTCTCATAGGGATGGGGAAAAATTAATCATCATGGAGAATGCTCTGAATGTTTCATAACAAAGGAAAGACCTTACCAGAAAGAATGCAATTTCTTAACCTCCGGCTCCCTCCAACCTCTGTCTCACCTAAGGTCAGGATTTTCTGTCTAATACAATCAGGTCTTCAAAGAAATAGATTGGGAACCTATAGCCAGGGAAGAGAGCAGAAGAAGAGGGGAAAAAGAGCTATAGCTTTGGAGAAACACTCATGAAAGTCAAAGCCCAAGACTCAGGCTAAAACACTGATGTTTAATTGAGTGATTATAAAACACTTCCTCTCCCCACACCTCACCTAGACTGCAGACTAGCAATAGGGGATTGTAGCTAAAAAAAAGCTGCAAGACACACTCTGTCTCTCAGGAGGAATAATTGGGAAGCCTAAAGCCAAAAGAAGAGAACCAAAGACATCAGAGGAATTCGGAGCCTCTGACACCTAGAGCTACAGCAAACATTAACCATAGCCCAACTCTTAGTCACATTAACATAAAGATTCATATTAAAGATCTATTTACCTTAGTTTCTATTACCCAATGCATGTCTGACTTTCAAAAACTAATTACAAGGCATACTAAATGCAAAAAATTAAAAAATGTAGTATAAAGAGACAAGCAATTATCAGAATCAGACTCAGAGAAGACACAGATGTTGAAATTATCAGACAGCAGATTTAAAATAACCTCAACTAACATATTAAGCATTCTCATGGAAAAAGTAGAGAATGTGCAAGATTACATGGGTAATATAAGCAGAGATGGAAACTCAAAGAAGGAATCAAAAGAAAATGCGAGACATGAAAAACAAAAATGAAGAATATCTTCGATGAGGTCATCAACAGACTTGACATAATTAACATAGATTGAGCTTGAAAAAGTCCATAGAAACTTACCTGCAAACTGAAATGTAAAGAGAAAAAAAGAAGATAAAAAGAAGCTCCCCGAAACAGAACACCCAAGAACTATTCATACCAAAATGTGTAAGAAACTGCTAACCCGTCTTCTAAAATGCCTGGACCATTTTGCATTCCCAACCAGTAATGAGAATTCCTGTTGCTTTGTACCCTCACCAACAATTGTCAGTTTTTTTGGATTTTAGGTATTCTAATAGGTATAGTATAGTGGTATCTTCTTGTTTAATTCATTTGCAAGATGTTCCTTATCAGTTTGCTGAGAGTTTTTAACATGGACGAGCACTGAATTGTGTCCAAAGTTGTTTTTTTTTTTCCTGTGCCAATTGATATGATCATGTGACTTTTCTTCATTATCCTACTGATATGGTCGACTGCATTTTAAATGTTTAACTAGCTTTATATACCTTAAATAAATCTCACTTGGTTATGGTGTATAACTCTTAGTATATATTATTGATTTGCCAATTCTTATTGCAATTATTATTGTTCACTAGATTTGCTAGTATTTTGTCAAGAATTTTTCCATTTATGTTTATGAGAGATATTGGTCTATAGTTTTACTTTCCTGTAATGTCTTTATTTCATTTTATTATTAGGGTAATGCTGACCTCAATAAATGAATTAGGAAGTGCCTCTGTTACTATTTTCTGGAAGAGTTTGTGGAGAATTGATAGTATTTCTTTCCCAAATTTCTGGTAGAATTCACCAGGAAACCATCTAGATTACGTGAGGTGTATGAAAACAATCCATACTATCTTTGGAACTTCTCTATAAATCTAAAATATTGTGAAATCAAAAGTTCATTAAGAATACAGATTCAGGATGTCATCCCATAAAATTATCTATGTATCTGTCTATACATAACCTACTATTCATTTGTATGTGTGCAGTGATGTATAGAATCATGTTCACATATTTAAAGATAATTATTTCAGGGTTGAGTATTTGCATATTTTAAAACTTTTTTTGTTGCATTATAAAGAACATGTGCATTTTTATCAGAAAAACAATGTTGCACTAAAATAGTGAAGGGTTGCTGCTAACTGCTAATTTGGAGGAACCATGTAGTGAAGTGTATTAAGTTCTTGGTTTATGACTCACCATGTAACGGACTCTCGGAATGATTATTACTATTACTCTGTTGCAAGTACTTTATGTTCTGACCCTTGCTGACCTTGCCAGTCAATTTATCATCTTTTCCCACTTCAAAATTGATGCTTCAGTATACCATACCAAAGACACCGAATGTGGTGATTAAGCGTTTCAACTATCTGCCCGATAGGCTCAGGATTACAGCTCAGCTCTGCTACTGTGAGCCCACAGACAAGTTCTTTAACCTCTCTAGGCCTCTGACTCTCATTGGCACACTGGAAACTGTTTATGTTATCTGCCTTATGGGGTTATTATGAGGACCGAGGACCGAATGAAACTCCACATCTAACAGGAGCAGTAGCACCATTATACAGTATTTCTACCATTCATATTCATTAGGTATAAGTAACCTCAAGAGCACAGATAGTAGAAAAACAGTGTAATAATTAGGAAGTGATGAGTTTTGAATATTGCCTTTGTATATAATGTATTTATTACCTTATATAATTGTTAACAAAACCTGTGTTTAACAACCTGTTTGTAAAATTTCTGAACACACGAGTATCAGCTCTCATAAGCCAGGACTAGTCAGCTCTAATATACTGTTGGACACACTAATTTTGACTTACTAATTGATTTTCACCTTACTATCTTGAGTTCAGACATTACCGTCTCTAGGTAGCCCTTATGACTGCACCGAATGAAAAAAAAACGCTTGGTACAAAATACCTATGGCTTGTAATAATTTTCTGCCCAGAACACAAAATTAGAATTAGGATTGTTCTTGGCATTTGCTTACACTTTTCTCCCCCAAATCCCATCCTAAATTTTACAAATTTTTCCAGGGTAGTAAGCATATTTTATTTCGCATACTTACTTACCAAGATAAAGGGGGGTATAGTTTCTCTAAGTCAGCAGGATGGAATAATAATTAGACCTTTGACTTGAATGGATATGTGGCAATAGCTAAGGAATCACAGGGATGAAATCACTTAGGGATGAAATAATTTATATGGCATAACCATGTAAGCACATATGGTTATAAGTAGAGTAGACGAATATGAATTGAGCTACCATAGTAAGAATTCAAATTTTTACCTAAGTCTACTCAAAGACCCAGAACTCCTTGATTGAAGAAGAAATTGGGTCCCTTTGAGGATAAATCTATGAAAAACAGCAATAAGTCTTTACTATAAGCCTGGCTGACAGTGAATTTTAGAAAGAAAAAATTGAAATATTTTGGGGTTATTAGTTATTGGCTTTGATATAACATTGAATTCTTTATTTTTTATTCAAGTATAATAAACCTACAGTGTTATATTAGCTTCAAATGTACAACATATTTCTAATTAAAATATATTTACATAAAATATATAAACATTAAAAATACTAGAAACTACATCTACAGATTTCAGAAAATAACCCTACTAGAAAGGGTGAACCAATTTTAGAATGGAGTATGCCCTTAATAATACATTTTAGGTTTTTCAAACAACCCTCAGTCCATCTCATCTAAATTTGGCACCTTGTATTGGTCTTTCTATTCCAAAATGTTTTAGTATTGGAGGGATGGTCGCATAACTTTATTGATGTCCACAGCTCCAAACAGCTACTCTCCACATTTCTGTAACCCTCCCTCTACTGGCTATTGAGGCCTACGAGGTAATGACTCCCAGCTGTTCCTAACCCCTGGGTACCGCACTATCCCTTGTTGACTCCCTTGAACTCTACTCACATTTTTCTAAGTCTTCTCAAGTTACCTAAACTTGGTTTGCCATCTCTTCCCTGCAGGGATCCGATGACTACATTTTGTCAGGCTTTAAAAAAATATATTAATGCAATTCTTAATCTCAGGAAACAAACTGAGGGTTGCTGGAGTGGGGGGTGGGGTGGGAGGGATGGGGTGGCTGTGTGATAGACACTGGGGAGGGTATGTGCTATGGTGAGTGCTGTGAATTGTGCAAGACTGTTGAATCACAGATCTGTACCTCTGAAACAAATAATGTAATATATGTTAAGAAAAAAAAAAAAGAAGAAGATAGCAGGAGGGGAAGAATGAAGGGGGGGAAATCGGAGGGGTAGATGAACCATGAGAGACGATGGACTCTGAAAAGCAAACTGAGGGTTCTAGAAGGGAGGGGGGTGGGAGGATGGGTTAGCCTGGTGATGGGTATTAAAGAGGGCACGTTCTGCATGGAGCACTGGGTGTTATATGAAAACAATGAATCATGGAACACTACATCAAAAAATAATGATGTATGGTGATTAACATAACAATAAAAAAATTAAAAAAAAAAACATAGACAAAGGGGTTTGGAGAGTTTCTGAGTTGGTGAACACCTAGAGGTGCTGGGAGTAGAGTGTGAGGAGACAGCATGGCAGCTCTGCACCCTTTCCCCATACCTTACCCTTGCATCTCTTTCATTTAGCTGTTCCTGAGTTGTAGCCTTTATAATAAACCAGTAATAGTAAATAAAGTATTTTTCTGAAAAAAAAAATACATTAATGCTACATTATCTTTGTAAAATTAATGGGGGAAATAGTGTTTAGTATGAGAAGTGAGATTACAAGCTCAACTCTTTTTTTTCACTTTATGTTCTTTTAATCATTTGATTTTTTTAAAACAAAATTGAAGGAAAAACATTAAATGAATCTGAAAGCTTTTATCATTTACTTTCTCACCCATAAAACCTTTTGCTTATTACGATTTGTTCTAATGTTTACTAAGCTTGGGCAAAAAGATGATAATTGTTTTAATTTACATTTCTCTGATCATTGGTGAGATTCAACAGTTTGTGTCATGTGAGGGGTCTTTGATTTCAAGAAGCAGATGGTGTCTACCTTCTGGTAATTGGAAGGAAACTGGATAGCCCATGGAATATGAGACAGAAAAGCAACATGCATTCAATAGAAACTGTATTTTGAATTTTTATCTTTTCCCAGGCTAGTAACAATGTGGTAGGATACTCTCTCGTGGTGCTGGAGAGCAACAGTGAGCCACAGCTTGCAGTCGGCCATGCGACCAAGAGGGTAAGCAAGGGGCACACTGACAATCATTCTGTACCCATACAACCATTCTGTTTTCACTTTCAGTATTCAATAAATTACATGAGATTTTCAACACTTTATATTATAAAATAGGCTTTGGAGACGAACCATGAGAGACTATGGACTCTGAGAAACAAACTGAGGATCCTAGAGGGGAGGAGGGTGGGGGGATGGGTTAGCCTGGTGATGGGTATTAAAGAGGGCACATACTGAATAGAGCACTGGGTGTTATACGCAAACAATGAATCATGGAACACATCAAAATTGTGTAAGACTTTTGAAACACAGACCTGTACCTCTGAAACAAATAATACATTATATGTTAAAAAAAAAGAAGAAGAAGAAGAAGAAGATAGCAGGAAGGGAAAAATGAAGGGGGGGGAATCAGAGGGGGAGATGAACCATGAGAGACTATGGACTCTGAGAAACGAACTGAGGGTTCTATAGGGGGATGGGGTTAGCCTGGTGATGGGTATTCAAGAGGGGCACGTACTGAATGGAGCACTGGGTGTTATGCGCAATGAATCATGGAACACTACATCAAAAACTAATGATGTAATGTATGGTGATTAACATAACATAATAAAAAAAGGAGAAAAAAACTAATGATGTAATGAATGGTGACTAACATAACATAATAAAATAAAATTTAAAAAAATAAAACAGGCTTTGTGTCAGATTATTTAAGCCAACTGCAGGCTAATGTAAGTGTTCTGAGCATGTTTAAGGTAGGCCAGGCAAGGCTACAATGTTCAGTAGGTTAGATGCATTAAATGCACTTTTGACTTAAAAATATTTTCCAGGGGCACCTGGGTGGCTCAGATGGTTAAGCATCTGCCTTCTGCTCAGGTCATGATCTCCAGGTCCTGGGATCGAGCCCCACGTCAGACTCCCAGCTCAGCCAGGAGTCTGCTTCTCCCTCTCCTTCTGCCTCTCCCCCACTTGTGCTTTCTCTGTCTCTCTCCCTCTCAAATGAATAAATAAAATCTTTAAAAATATATATATATTTTCCATTTATGATGGGTTTATCAGGATGTAACCCCATCCTAAGTTAATAAATGATCTCTATTTTTCATCCCTGTATGTTTCCACTCAGGATAACAATTCCTGGACAAGAGTTTGGTTGGAGGAACCTAGGTCACATGATGCACACAGAGGTCAGGAGTGCATGGTGCACTACTGTTGGCATCAAAAGAATCACATCTAGTGAGGAGTATGGTTTCACAATGAAAAGATGCCAGGGATGCAAAGACAGCAGTAATCACCTCAGTTTTTCCTGTTTTTCACCATTTGGGTTGTTTCCTTTGGAATCCACCTATATAAGTTCTTGGACTATTTTTCTATTAGAATGTTGGACATGGTTACGAATAGTTTGAGGTTTTTGTATTTTAAGATTAATAGTCTGGTATGTTTGTTGCAAATATTTTTTCCTATTGTGTCCATTTTTTTTAACTTAGCTTTTCATGTCTTTAACAAAGAATGTTTAATATATATACTGCTCAACACTCTTTGTTTTTTTAATTTTTTAATTTTGTCCTAACTAGAATTAATTTTGGTCTCAATATAAGATAGGGATTTAATTTTTTCCTAAATGGAAAGCTGTCTCATTATCACTTATGACATAATTTCCCACTGGTGTGAACTGCCACTTTTGATATACTAAATTTTTTTTTTTAAGATTTTATTTATTTATTTGAGAGAGAGAATGAGAGAGAGCACATGAGAGGGGGGAGGGTCAGAGGGAGAAGCAGACTCCCTGCTGAGCAGGGAGCCTGATGCGGGATTCGATCCAGGGACTCCAGGATCATGACCTGAGCCGAAGGCAGTCGCTTAACCAACTGAGCCACTCAGGCACCCCTGATATACTAAATTTTATATTTACTTAGATTTATGAAATTTATTGTTTCAAATATGACTTTCTGATTATGGCTTTTTTTATGAGTTCTACAAAACTTTATAATCCATTTTAAATATATAACAGGATAACACTCCTCCTTTTTACCCTCCTTTTACAAGATTTCCCTGGCTGTTGTCATTTTTCCAGATGAACTTGAGTATCATTTGCTCAAGCTCTCCAAAATCTTACTTCAATTTGTTTTGCTAAATGTTATCAATTTGAAGAGAATAAAAATATAATATTGAGTCTTCCCATGCAGAAACACTGCGTTTTTCTATCTAAAAACTTTGTTTCACAGAAAACTTTTGTATTTTTTGGTAAATTTTCTTACCTTGTTGTTTATTATTTAAAAAACATATTTATTGATTTTACAAATGGGAGTTTTCCATTACATTTCCAAAAATGGTTGTTACTGATATGTAGATTTTTTCAACTCAGTTATATTCTTTTATTAGCTAAAATAGGTTTTAGTCATTTCCTTACTTTCCAAATATATTCTTTCTTGAATCAATGGGTTAGCGAATCATCTATTTCATTGTTTTCCAATATATTTTTATAGAATTTAATGTAGCAGTGTCATAATCCCCATTCTTTTCTCTATTTGGACATATGCCTACCTCCCCACCCCTTTCCTCTCATGATCTCTCATTTGTTGTCTCTGCCTCCATAGTGTATGTACTTCATCTTTTTTTTTTATTAGTCCTGATGAGATTTATTTTACTGTTTTGTTTTTGTTTTATAAAACAAGTCTTTGGATTTATTATGAATTCTCTTTCTTTGCTTTCCATTCATCAATTTGTTTTTATCTTTAGTGTCTTTATTCTGTTACATTGTTGAATTAATTTTCGCCAAATCTTTGAGTTGAAGGCTTTCTAAATCACTTTTTTTTTGAGAAACTGTATTTTTTTATTATGTTATGTTAATCACCATACATTACATCATTAATTTTTGATGTAGTGATCCATGATTCATTATTTGCATATAACACCCAGTGCTCCATTCAGTACATGCCCTCTTTAATACCCATCACCAGGCTAACCCATCCCCTCCCCTCTAGAACCCTCAGTTTGTTTCTCAGAGTCCATAGTCTCTCATGGTTCATCTCCCCCTCTGATTTCCCCCCTTCATTTTTCCCTTCCTACTATCTTTTTTTTTTTTTAAGATTTTATTTATTTATTTGACAGAGAGAGACACAGCGAGAGAGGGAACACAAGCAGGGGGAGTAGAAGAGGGAGAAGCAGGCTTCCTGCCAAGCAGGGAGCCCGATGTGGGGCTCGATCCCAGGACCCCAGGATCCTGACCTGAGCTGAAGGCAGACGCTTAACGACTGAGCCACCCAGGCGCCTCCCCCCTTTTTTTTTTTTAACATATATTATTTGTTTCAGAGGTACAGGTCTGTGATTCAACAGTCTTACACAATTCACAGCACTCACCATAGCATATACCCTCCCCAATGTCTATCACCCAGCTACCCCATCCCTCCCATCCCCCACCACTCCAGCAACCCTCAGTTTGTTTCCTGAGATGAAGAATTCCTCATATCAGTGAGATCATATGATACATCTCTTTCTCTGATTGACTTATTTCGCTCAGCATAATACCCGCCAGTTCCATCCACATCATTGCAAATGGCAGGATTTCATTCCTCTTGATGGCTGCATAATATTCCATTGTATATATATACACCACATCACATCCTAGGTCACAAATCAGGTCTCCACCAGTACCAAAAGATTGGAATCATTCCCTGCCTATTTTCAGACCACAATGCTTTGAAACTAGAACTCAATCACAAGAGGAAAGTTGGAAAGAACGCAAATACATGGAGGCTAAAAAACATCCTACTAAAGAATGAATGGGTCAACCAGGAAATTAAAGAAGAATTTAAAAAATTCATGGAAACCAATGAAAATGAAAACACAACTGTTCAAAATCTTTGGGATGCAGCAAAGGCGGTCCTAAGAAGAAAGTATATAGCAATACAAGCCTTTCTCAAGAAACAAGAAAGGGCTCAAATACACAACCTAACCCCACACCTAAAGGAGCTGGAAAAGGAACAGCAAATAAAGCCTAAACCCAGCAGGAGAAGAGAAATAATAAAGATCAGAGCAGAAATCAATGAAATAGAAACCAAAAGAACAGTAGAACAGATCAACGAAACTAGGAGCTGGTTCTTTGAAAGAATTAACAAGATTGATAAACCCCTGGCCAGACTTATCAAAAAGAAAAGAGAAATGACCCAAATCAACAAAATCATGAATGAAAGAGGAGAGATCACAACCAACACCAAAGAAATATAAACAATTATAAGAACATATTATAAGCAACTATATGCCAGCAAATTAGATAATCTGGAAGAAATGGATGCATTCCTAGAGATGTATAAACTACCTAAACTAAACCAGGAAGAAATAGAAAACCTGGGCACCTGGGTAGCTCAGTCGTTAAGCGTCTGCCTTCGGCTCAGGTCATGATCCCAGGGTCCTGGGATCGAGTCCCACATCGGGCTCCCTGTTCTGCAGGAAGCCTGCTTCTCCCTCTCCCACTCCCCCTGCTTATGTTCCTGCTCTCGCTATCTCTCTCTGTGTCAAATAATAAAATCTTTAAAAAAAAATTAAAATTAAAAAAAAAAAGAAATAGAAAACCTGAACAGACCCATAACCACTAAGGAAATTGAAGCAGTAATCAAAAATCTCCCAACAAACAAGAGCCCAGGGCCAGATGGCTTCCCAGGGGAATTCTACCAAACATCTAAATCACTCTTTTTAATCTTTTTTAATATTTTTGTAAGACATTTAAATCTATGAATTTTCATTTAAGTAAATAAACCCTTTTTTTACTGTTTCCCATGTGTTCTGTGATAGGCTTAATGCCATATAACTTACGACCAATATAGTTCTAAGATACTTTGTGCTTTTGTGATGGTTGTTTTATTAGTGAATTTCAATGCCAGGATGTTTCCAGGCATTGTTTCCTTTTCATTCCCTCTGCATTATAGTAAATGAGGTGTTTAATCTCAGCTCTTATTCTAACTCACATTTTCACCTTTTTTTTCACATTGTTTTGATTATTTCTTCATGATTGATTTTTTGAGTTTCAGATATTTGCTATTAAACACAAATACAAAGCTAGAGGCCAAAAATGTAGTCCTTAGGTTTAAATTTCAAATCTAAAAACAAAAACAAAAACTTTACAAGCTTTTCAGTTAAAGGAAATTGTTTTCTTTCTAATTTTTTCATTAAGAAGATAGTTTTTGGTGTTTAACCTATGATTCTTATCTTTCTCCTCATGCAACATGATACCCAAGCCTGAATATTTAGTAGACTTTATTGGCAACTTATAGTTGATCCCTAAATACACTTACTTGATGATTTTTCCTTAAGCAATTTTGAAAATATTATACTAATTTTCACCTAACTGATAAAAAAACAAGATACCTGAGTCATTGACAGATACACTCTTAATTTTCTGAGTTTACATGCATAAGTATAAAACAAGTACTTTATTAAAAATCATAGAAAACGTTACTTCTACATTAGAGTCACATTAAACATATTTTGTCATATTTAATTATAAGTAATGTGAATTTGCTTCTAGCTCTTTGTCTTGTCAATATCTTGTGGCATTACCAAACCTGGTCAATTTTAGGATGTTGTTTATATTGTTTTTGAACTTTAAATGTTACAAACGTTCTCATTATCATGAACTTGAGGACAGAAAAATCCAAATAAAGAATTGCATAATCTCACCATTTTTGTTAACTTAATGTTAAAGCAAATAGATACAGGGGCACCTGGGTGGCTCAGGTCATGATCCCAGGGTCCTGGGATCGAGCCCCACATTGGGCTCCCTGCTCAGCGGGAAGCCTGCTTCTCTCTTTCCCACTCCACCTGCTTATGTTCCCTCCCTCGTGTCTCTCTCTCTGTCAAATAAATGAATAAAATCTTTTAAAAAAAAGGCAAATAGATACAGATACAATCATTCATAACTTCCCATGGATTGAGTTGACACTCCCTAAATAACATATATAAATTTACTGAATATATGCACTTCAAAATCCCAGTGATTCCAAGTGCAGTAAAGAACTAATGGGGGGGGGG